>NC_092333.1:273010000-273190000 GCF_046630445.1 Rutidosis leptorrhynchoides | reverse complement strand
ATACCACCCGATAGCCGGAAATCACTTCATATCGAAAAATCCTTTATTCAATCGTACTAAATGGAATTCGTCATTAGTTCAAGTCACTCGGAATCCGAAATGGAATCCCATTCAAACTTCGAAAGCAGTGTGACCGGAATGGATCAACCAATCAGCCATCATCTGTTCTGGATAAATTGGGGATGGGTTCGTAGCTTTCTTAATCATTGGAGACAAGAGGAAGGCGATTCTTTCCATCCACCACATTGTCCTCTTGGCAAAGAACCTGAAGCACTTACCGGCGAACCTGTCCGAAACTCCATTTTCTCTCTCATTTCCAGAGTATCTCGTCACAATTATATACTACATCAAATACTAGATCTTATTTATCCGCTCATCCGAACAGACAATCACCCTGGTGTAATAGAAGAAGTCAACGAGCTTTGTGCTCGGGTGGTGGCTTTGGAGAATATGGTGCAAAGGTTATAAGCACCAGCAGCAGTGAAAGGACCCGTTCATATATATTATAAACGATTCACAATAGTTGATTACATTGCGAGGTATTTGACCTCTATATGATACATTTTACAAACATTGCATTCATTTTTAAAAGACAATCTTTCTTTACATCAAAAATTGACAGGCATGCATACCATTTCATAATATCCACTATCCAACTATAAATTGATTTAATAATAATCTTTGATGAACTCAATGACTCGAATGCAACGTTCTTCGAAATATGCTATGAAAGACTCCAAGTAATATCTTTAAAATGAGTAAATGCACAGCGGAAGATTTCTTTAACACCTGAGAATAAACATGCTTTAAAGTGTCAACCAAAAGGTTGGTGAGTTCATTAGTTTATCATAATCATTTATTTCCATCATTTTAATAGACCACAAGAATTTCATTTCCAGTTCTCATAAATATACGTCCCATGCATAGAGACAAAAAATAATCATTCATATGGTGAACACCGGTAACCGACATTAACTAGATACATATAAGAATATCCCCTATCATTCCGGGATCCTCCTTCGGACATGATATAATTTCGAAGTACTAAAGCATCCGGTACTTTGGATGGGGTTTGTTAGGCCCAATAGATCTATCTTTAGGATTCGCGTCAATTAGGATGTCTGTTCCCTAATTCTTAGATTACCAGACTTTAATAAAAAGGGGCATATTCGATTTCGATAATTCAACCATAGAATGTAGTTTCAATTACTTGTGTCTATTTCGTCAAACATTTATAAAAGCGCATGTATTCTCAGTCCCAAAAATATAAAGGGTAAAAAGGCAAATGAAACTCACCATACTGTATTTCGTAGTAAAAATACATATAACGTCATTGAACAAGTGCAAGGTTGGCCTCGGATTCACGAACCTAAATTAATTATATATATTTATGTGTTGGTCAATATTTGTCTAACAAATTAGGACAAGTTATAGTGTACCACAATCCTAATGCTCGAGACTAATATGCAAAAGTCAACAAAAGTAAATTTGACTCAAAATAATTTCCAAAAATTTATACATGATTAATATATAGTTTAAATATCGTCGTTTTATATTTTTAAATATTTTTAAAAGATTTATTAGAGTAAATAATATAATTTATTTATTAACAAATAAAATTTTATATTATATTTATATAATAAAATATACTTTTATATATATTAAGTAATAAAATTTATAGGGTTCATTTAATATTATAAAGATAATATGATACGTATTATTAAAGTAAGTTATTACACGTAGTAAAATATGTTTGTATCAAATATTTATTTGATAAAATAATATCTATAATGATAGTAAGTAAAAGTTGTATTATTTTGTAATAATAATTATTATTATAAAAATATCAATATTTATAATTACTAAGATGACATTATGATAAAACGATAATTCTAATTATGATAACTTTAATATTTACGATAATTTTTAATATTATCTTTAAAATAATAATTCTATTTAAAATAATAATAATAATGATATTTTATAGTAACAATGACATTTCTATTAAAATGATAATTTTTGTTAAAATGATAGTTTTAATACTAACGATAATTTTAATAATAATAGTAATGATAAAAATAATAAGAACGATAATTTTATCTAAATCAATATCTTATAATATTTTAATTTCATCATGATACTCTTACCCATTATTTCCTAATCGTTTTGTTTAATAGCTTTTAATCATCTTTTATATCGTGTTCGTAATAATGATAATAATAGTAATCAAAATAATTAGGTGTTACAAATATTTGTTTTAATTACACTAATATTAATAATGATAGTTACTATAACATTATTAACGATAATACTAATAATTATCTTAATGATAATATAGTAATAATAATAATAACAATAACAATAAGCATTTTTAAATAATGATATATATATTAATAATGATAATAATAATAATAATACCAATAATAATAATAATAATAATAATAATAATAATAATAATAATAATAATAATAATAATAATAATAATAATAATAATAATAATAATAATAATTGGATAATAATAATAATACTAATTATAACTTTAACGATAATAACGATAGTAATAATAAAAAAATAACAATTTTTAATGATAAATCCTTTTATTGATAAAGATAATAATAATAATAATAATAATAAGATAAAACTAGAACGACGATAATAACGACGATAATAATAATCATTTTTAATAATAATACAAAAATTCGATGGACTATAACTTCAAATCCGTTCATCGAAATCATTCGATATCTAAATGAAAAGTTCTTAATTTTTCGCTAGCTTTCCAACGACATGCATATCTGATACCTTATCTCAGTCGCATATATAACTAATTCAGGATTCAACATAACCTAACTAAAGGCAATATCAAAAGTACAAACATGCATAATCCTATATACTCGAGCACTAGTCAGGGATACACTATTAGTATGTAAAAGTTAAATTATGAGTACTCACGTATCAATATTGAGATTCAATATTGCAGGAAAGGTACGTAGACGCAACGGAGATGATAAACACTATATTGACCTCACGAGCATACCTATAAACCATACCAATCACCTCCATAGCTATAACCCATAATTTCCTTAATCCAATCCCACTCGAAAAACAATTTCGAAATCACTCGGACAGCACTCTGACGTAATATTTTATGTATACTAATAATATCTTGAAATAATACGGAGTAAATATATATATGTAAATCTATTGAGAGAGTTTAGAGAAAAATATTTTCAAGTTTCTATGAAATAATGAAACCTATTGAATTCTATTTATAATAGATTTTTGAATTATTAAAGTGAATTATTAAAGTATGAATTATTAAAGTGAATTATTAAAGTATGAATTATTAAAGTATGAATTATTAAAGTGAATTATTAAAGTTAAAGTAAAGTAAAAATAAAGTAAAGGTAAAGTTTAAGTATAGTAAAAGTATAAAACTATGTACGTATAATACGCGTATAAATATATATAATATTAATTTAAATCGTTATATATATTTAATAAAATAAAATATAAATATCGTTATCTTTATCATACTGGTTAAGTAATGAGTTGTCAAAAGTGGTTCTAGATATTTATAAAAGTTATATACGTTTTAATAATAAAGTTCTTTTTAAACTGAAAACGTTTTTGTACGTTTGAAACTAAATTAAATAAATATAATAATTTTGTTTTCCAAAACCAAATATATTTTTAAGAATCATTTTTTTTAAAGGTTAAAATAATGGAAATCGTTATATCATAAAATGTTTTAAAAAAGTAGAATCATATATATTCATAATAGGTTTCAAGTTTTTAAATTACAGTTTGTTGGTGAAGCATGGGATAAAGTTCAAAGGTTAAATAAACGTATGAAATCATCTTAATGAAAAATGTCGAGTTACTTAACTTGTCGATATCCAACATCTAAGTTATTTACACTTCACGTTCTTACTTATAAATCACTTTACCATTTTTCGAATGTTGTCAAAAAGAATAGATTTCTTAAATCACAGTGGACCTCATAACATAGACCCATAATCATATCATAATGTATCTGATAAATCAACAATTTGATATTATCTTCTAATTCCATCGATAAACATATTGAAACAAATACGATCATGTAAAGTATTATACGTTTAATACTTTATTAATATTCTCAAGTTATAATATATATATATATACATATATATACATATTTATTTATATATAACGGTTCGTGAATCGTCTGAATTTGGTCGAGGTTATAATGAATGTATGAACACAATTTAAAATTCTTGAGATTTAACTTAACAAACTTTGCTTATCGTGTAGGAATAATATAAAGATAAAGTTTAAATTTGATTGAAAATTTCCGGGTTGTCACAAGCAGCACCAGCAGCATAACCTGTACCACCATCATCAATGCCAATAGTACCATTACCAACCCAACCCCAACCACAACCGCGTCGTAAACCTCAACTTTACAATCTATCCCACGAGCACCAATGTCATACGCTCTGTAGATACCAAGGAATACCAACAACAACAAATGATGAAGTATTGATTCATAACTGCATTGGAGAAACACTCTGCGGCGATTATGTAATCTCCAAAGTCTTAGAGATTTTCTATTCTAACCCTAACCATAAATCAGATGAGTAAACCAAAATGATAGGAGGAAGAGTAGAAACCCTGGCAAGAATGGTGCGTGATTTACAAACTAGACTAGTTTTACCAACAGCATCAACAGTACCGTCAACATCATCAGCACTAGCAGTACCTATAACAGCACAAGCTCTGCCAGTTCAAGAATCACTGTGGACATCATTGTAGTGACCCGAACTTTTCCATGTTTATATATATTAATTGAGATTGATATTTACATGATTAAATGTTTCCAACATGTTAAGCAATCAAACTTGTTAAGACTTGATTAATTGAAATATGTTTCATATAGACAATTGACCACCCAAGTTGATCGGTGATTCACGAACGTTAAAACTTGTAAAAACTATATGATGACATATATATGGATATATATATATAGTTAACATGATACTATGATAAGAAAACATATCATAAAGTATATTAACAATGAACTACATATGTAAAAACAAGACTACTAACTTAATGATTTTTAAACGAGACATATATGTAACGATTATCGTTGTAAAGACATTTAATGTATATATATCATATTAAGAGATATTCATACATGATAATATCATGATAATATAATAATTTAAAATCTCATTTGATATTATAAACATTGGGTTAACAACATTTAACAAGATCGTTAACCTAAAGGTTTCAAAACAACACTTACATGTAACGACTAACGATGACTTAACGACTCAGTTAAAATGTATATACATGTAGTGTTTTAATATGTATTTATACACTTTTGAAAGACTTCAATACACTTATCAAAATACTTCTACTTAACAAAAATGCTTACAATTACATCCTCGTTCAGTTTCATCAACAATTCTACTCGTATGCACCCGTATTCATACTCGTACAATACACAGCTTTTAGATGTATGTACTATTGGTATATACACTCCAATGATCAGCTCTTAGCAGCCCATGTGAGTCACCTAACACATGTGGGAACCATCATTTGGCAACTAGCATGAAATATCTCATAAAATTACAAAAATATGAGTAATCATTCATGACTTATTTACATGAAAACAAAATTACATATCCTTTATATCTAATCCATACACCAACGACCAAAAACACCTACAAACACTTTCATTCTTCAATTTTCTTCATCTAATTGATCTCTCTCAAGTTCTATCTTCAAGTTCTAAGTGTTCTTCATAAATTCCAAAAGTTCTAGTTTCATAAAATCAAGAATACTTTCAAGTTTGCTAGCTCACTTCCAATCTTGTAAGGTGATCATCCAATCTCAAGAAATCTTTGTTTCTTACAGTAGGTTATCATTCTAATACAAGGTAATAATCATATTCAAACTTTGGTTCAATTTCTATAACTATAACAATCTTATTTCAAGTGATGATCTTACTTGAACTTGTTTTCGTGTCATGATTCTGCTTCAAGAACTTCGAGCCATCCAAGGATCCATTGAAGCTAGATCCATTTTTCTCTTTTCCAGTAGGTTTATCCAAGGAAATTAAGGTAGTAATGATGTTCATAACATCATTCGATTCATACATATAAAGCTATCTTATTCGAAGGTTTAAACTTGTAATCACTAGAACATAGTTTAGTTAATTCTAAACTTGTTCGCAAACAAAAGTTAATCCTTCTAACTTGACTTTTAAAATAAACTAAACACATGTTCTATATCTATATGATATGCTAACTTAATGATTTAAAACCTGGAAACACGAAAAACACCGTAAAACCGGATTTACGCCGTCGTAGTAACACCGCGGGCTGTTTTGGGTTAGTTAATTAAAAACTATGATAAACTTTGATTTAAAAGTTGTTATTCTGAGAAAATGATTTTTATTATGAACATGAAACTATATCCAAAAATTATGGTTAAACTCAAAGTGGAAGTATGTTTTCTAAAATGGTCATCTAGACGTCGTTCTTTCGACTGAAATGACTACCTTTACAAAAATGACTTGTAACTTATTTTTCCGACTATAAACCTATACTTTTTCTGTTTAGATTCATAAAATAGAGTTCAATATGAAATCATAGCAATTTGATTCACTCAAAACGGATTTAAAATGAAGAAGTTATGGGTAAAACAAGATTGGATAATTTTTCTCATTTTAGCTACGTGAAAATTGGTAACAAATCTATTCTAACCATAACTTAATCAACTTGTATTGTATATTATGTAATCTTGAGATACCATAGACACGTATACAATGTTTCGACCTATCATGTCGACACATCTATATATATTTCGGAACAACCATAGACACTCTATATGTGAATGTTGGAGTTAGCTATACAGGGTTGAGGTTGATTCCAAAATATATATAGTTTGAGTTGTGATCAATACTGAGATACGTATACACTGGGTCGTGGATTGATTCAAGATAATATTTATCGATTTATTTCTGTACATCTAACTGTGGACAACTAGTTATAGGTTACTAACGAGGACAGCTGACTTAATAAACTTAAAACATCAAAATATATTAAAAGTGTTGTAAATATATTTTGAACATACTTTAATATATATGTATATATTGTTATAGGTTCGTGAATCAATAGTGGCCAAGTCTTACTTCCCGACGAAGTAAAAATCTGTGAAAGTGAGTTATAGTCCCACTTTTAAAATCTAATATTTTTGGGATGAGAATACATGCAGGTTTTATAAATGATTTACAAAATAGACACAAGTACGTGAAACTACATTCTATGGTTGAATTATCAAAATCGAATATGCCCCTTTTTATTAAGTCTGGTAATCTAAGAATTAGGGAACAGACACCCTAATTGACGCGAATCCTAAAGATAGATCTATTGGGCCTAACAAACCCCATCCAAAGTACCGGATGCTTTAGTACTTCGAAATTTATATCATATCCGAAGGGTGTCCCGGAATGATGGGGATATTCTTATATATGCATCTTGTTATTGTCGGTTACCAGGTGTTCACCATATGAATGATTTTTATCTCTATGTATGGGATGTGTATTGAAATATGAAATCTTGTGGTCTATTGTTACGATTTGATATATATAGGTTAAACCTATAACTCACCAACATTTTTGTTGACGTTTTAAGCATGTTTATTCTCAGGTGATTATTAAGAGCTTCCGCTGTCGCATACTTAAATAAGGACAAGATTTGGAGTCCATGCTTGTATGATATTATGTAAAAACTGCATTCAAGAAACTTATTTTGTTGTAACATATTTGTATTGTAAACCATTATGTAATGGTCGTGTGTAAACAGGATATTTTAGATTATCATTATTTGGTAATCTACGTAAAGCTTTTTAAACCTTTATTTATGAAATAAAGGTTATGGTTTGTTTTAAAAATGAATGCAGTCTTTGAAAAACGTCTCATATAGAGGTCAAAACCTCGCAACGAAATCAATTAATATGGAACGTTTTTAATCAATAAGAACGGGACATTTCAGTTGGTATCCGAGCGTTGGTCTTAGAGAACCAGAAAATTTGCATTAGTGTGTCTTATCGAGTTTGTTAGGATGCATTAGTGAGTCTGGACTTCGGCCGTGTTTTCTTTAAAAATGATTGCTTAACATTTTTGTTGGAAACTATATATTTTTAACATATGAATATTATGTGATATATTAATCTCTTAACGTGTTTGATATTATGTGATAGATGTCTACCTCTAGAACAAGTCCCATTGACTCACCTAATAATAATGAAGAGTCAAATGTAAATTGGAATGATTTGTGGACTGATTCACAAGTTCCCGAAGAGGAACCGGAAGAAGAGTCGGAACCGGAAGAAGAATCGGAACCGGAAGAAGAATCGGAACCGGATGAAGAAATAGAACCGGTGGGGGAAATAATAAAACGGTTAAGTAAAAGAAAATCCTCAACCAACCGACCAAAGTTAATTATGGTCAATGGTGTTTCCGCCAAGGAAGCAAAATATTGGGAGGATTACCAATTCTCCGATGAATCGGATTCCGACGAGAATTCCGATGATGTTATAGAAATTACCCCAACTGAATTTAAAAAGGCAAAAGAAAATAATAAGGGAAAGGGCATAAAAATAGAGAAATCTAATTCCAACCCCGATGAACTTTATATGTATCGTCAACCCCCGAAGTCCTTAAGTTGTAACAATGACCCGAGAACCTCTAAACCACCAGGTTTTTCTAAACCAATGTGGACAACGACGGCTCGTATTAGGGGAACATCATATATCCCTAGAAACTTGGCAAAACGAACCAAAACCGAAGAAGAAGAAACGAGCGAGTCGGAATAAGATAGTTGTATTCGTGTGGTGTAATATATGTAATATAGTGTTCTTATGCTTTATGATATATGTAAAAATTGCTTGTATTAATAAGTATTTTTTTATGAATCTAACTCTTGTCTATTTTACAGTTTAAAAACACAAAATGGATAGACAACCCAATATTTTAAGAGACCTACCCGGAGACATGATTGATGAAATCTTGTCTAGAGTCGGCCAGAATTCTTCGGCACAACTATTTAAGGCGAGATCAGTTTGTAAGACATTCAAAGAACGTTCCAAGAATGTCTTGGTTTATAAGAGACTTTCGTTTGAAAGATGGGGGATATCACATTGGGAAACCCATAAGTTACGATGTGTTTACTTTGACGCATATATTGCGGGGAACCCAAATGCTATTTTACGCAACGGGTTAAGAAATTATTTTGACTCAATATATCCGAATATTGGACTTCGTGATTTAGAAAAAGCGGCTAACATGCAACATAAAGAAGCATGTTATGCTTACGGATTAGTAATGTTCGCTTCTCACCAAAGTGAGAACAAGAACATCGGGCTACAACTATTAAACAAAACGTTTCCACAAGTGACGGAGTCGGTAATTGGGGTAAGAAATGAGGTTTTTAGATTATTACGGGACTGTTGGACATTACGTAACCCTCGTCCCTTTGATGACGTTACAACACGCTGTCTTATCAACGGCCATAACGGTTATGTTGCACAAGACCAAGGATGGGAAGTAGTCCTAGTAAAACCAGAATGCATGACTTGTTTCTGGACGTATGAATTACGTGTCTTTATTGCCTTTGCTGAACGACTTGTGTACTAGCTAGAATTGTCTTCACAACTATCTTGTATCAAAGTTATTGTGTGTTATATTTCATGCTTTATGTAAAATAAGCGGTATTGTAAGTTTATAAAATATTGTATAAAAGTTTGAACGCGAAATATTATTATAATCAGTTTTTCATATAGAATTGTAGTAGTTGAATTGTATATTAGCTACTAAGTATGAACTTAACGGGTAGGTACTACCCGAATTTAAACTTATAAAACGCTAATATGAAGAAAAAGCTTTTATAAATGAGTTCATATTATGCTACGAAATACTATTAACTACTCTTAATATTCTGTATGATTAACTTGTTCCATTTAACTATTTTGAAGGAAATGGCACCGACTACTCGACACACCGTGAATATGAATGAAGAGGAATTCCGTACTTTTCTAGCTTCAAACATAGCCGCAGTACAGGCTGCGCTACATACCAACAATAACCTTGGATCTAGCATTACAGGAAATCGTGTAGGATGCACCTACAAAGAATTCACTGCCTGCAAACCTTTGGAATTTGATGGAACCGAAGGACCGATCGGATTGAAACGGTGGACCGAGAAGGTTGAATCAGTGTTTGCCATAAGTAAGTGTACTGAAGAGGACAAAGTGAAGTACGCTACGCATACCTTCACAGGTTCTGCGTTAACATGGTGGAATACCTATCTAGAGCAAGTGGGACAAGATGATGCGTACGCACTACCGTGGTCAGCATTCAAGCACTTGATGAACGAGAAGTACCGTCCCAGAACCGAGGTCAATAAGCTCAAGACAGAACTCAGAGGGTTACGAACCCAAGGATTTGATATTACCACGTACGAAAGACGATTCACAGAATTGTGCCTATTGTGTCCGGGAGCATTCGAAGATGAGGAAGAGAAGATCGACGCGTTTGTGAAAGGATTACTGGAAAGAATCCAAGAAGATATAAGTTCACACGAGCCCGCCTCCATACAACAGGCATGTAGAATGGCTCACAAACTAGTGAACCAGATTGAAGAAAGAATTAAAGAACAGACTGCTGAAGAGGCCAATGTGAAGCAAGTCAAAAGAAAGTGGGAGGAAAACGGTGATAAGAATCACCAATACAACAACAACAGCAATTACAACAATAATCGCAACAATTATCCCAACAATCGCAACATCAATCGCAACTACAACAAACGGCCCAACAACCGCAACAACAACAATAATCAGAAGCAACTATGCCAAAGGTGTGAAAAGAATCACTCGGGGTTCTGCACCAAATTTTGCAACAAGTGTAAAAGAAATGGTCATAGCGCGGCGAAGTGTGAGGTCTACGGACCAGGGGTTAATAGAACGAAAGGAACAAATGGTGTCGGAACGAGTAATGGCGGAGCAAGTAGTGTCGGAGCAAGTTATGCCAATGTAGTTTGTTATAAATGTGGAAAACCAGGCCACATTATTAGAAATTGCCCGAACCAGGAGAACACGAATGGACAAGGCCGTGGAAGAGTTTTCAATATTAATGCGGTAGAGGCACAGGAAGACCCGGAGCTTGTTACGGGTACGTTTCTTATTGACAATAAATCTGCTTATGTTTTATTTGATTCGGGTGCGGATAGAAGCTATATGAGTAGAGATTTTTGTGCTAAATTAAGTTGTCCATTGACGCCTTTGGATAGTAAATTTTTACTCGAATTAGCAAATGGTAAATTAATTTCAGCAGATAATATATGTCGGAATCGAGAAATTAAACTGGTTAGCGAAACATTTAAGATTGATTTGATACCAGTAGAGTTAGGGAGTTTTGATGTGATAATCGGTATGGACTGGTTGAAAGAAGTGAAAGCGGAGATCGTTTGTTACAAAAATGCAATTCGCATTATACGAGAAAAAGGAAAACCCTTAATGGTGTACGGAGAAAAGGGCAACACGAAGCTACATCTTATTAGTAATTTGAAGGCACAAAAACTAATAAGAAAAGGTTGCTATGCTGTTCTAGCACACGTCGAGAAAGTACAAACTGAAGAAAAGAGCATCAATGATGTTCCCATTGCAAAAGAATTTCCCGATGTATTTCCGAAAGAATTACCGGGATTACCCCCACATCGATCCGTTGAATTTCAAATAGATCTTGTACCAGGAGCTGCACCAATAGCTCGTGCTCCTTACAGACTCGCACCCAGCGAGATGAAAGAACTGCAAAGCCAATTACAAGAACTTTTAGAGCGTGGTTTCATTCGACCAAGCACATCACCGTGGGGAGCTCCTGTTTTGTTTGTCAAGAAGAAAGATGGTACATTCAGGTTGTGTATCGACTACCGAGAGTTGAACAAACTTACCATCAAGAACCGCTACCCACTACCGAGAATCGACGACTTATTTGATCAACTACAAGGCTCGTCTGTTTATTCAAAGATTGACTTACGTTCCGGGTATCATCAAATGCGGGTGAAAGAAGATGATATTCCAAAGACTGCTTTCAGAACACGTTACGGTCATTACGAGTTTATGGTCATGCCGTTTGGTTTAACTAATGCACCAGCTGTGTTCATGGACCTTATGAACCGAGTGTGTGGACCATACCTTGACAAGTTTGTCATTGTTTTCATTGATGACATACTTATTTACTCAAAGAATGACCAAGAACACGGTGAACATTTGAGAAAGGTGTTAGAAGTATTGAGGAAGGAAGAATTGTACGCTAAGTTTTCAAAGTGTGCATTTTGGTTGGAAGAAGTTCAATTCCTCGGTCACATAGTGAACAAAGAAGGTATTAAGGTGGATCCGGCAAAGATAGAAACTGTTGAAAAGTGGGAAACCCCGAAAACTCCGAAACACATACGCCAGTTTTTAGGACTAGCTGGTTACTACAGAAGGTTCATCCAAGACTTTTCCAGAATAGCAAAACCCTTGACTGCATTAACGCATAAAGGGAAGAAATTTGAATGGAATGATGAACAAGAGAAAGCGTTTCAGTTATTGAAGAAAAAGCTAACTACGGCACCTATATTGTCATTGCCTGAAGGGAATGATGATTTTGTGATTTATTGTGACGCATCAAAGCAAGGTCTCGGTTGTGTATTAATGCAACGAACGAAGGTGATTGCTTATGCGTCTAGACAATTGAAGATTCACGAACAAAATTATACGACGCATGATTTGGAATTAGGCGCGGTTGTTTTTGCATTAAAGACTTGGAGGCACTACTTATATGGGGTCAAAAGTATTATATATACCGACCACAAAAGTCTTCAACACATATTTAATCAGAAACAACTGAATATGAGGCAGCGTAGGTGGATTGAATTATTGAATGATTACGATTTTGAGATTCGTTACCACCCGGGGAAGGCAAATGTGGTAGCCGATGCCTTGAGCAGGAAGGATAGAGAACCCATTCGAGTAAAATCTATGAATATAATGATTCATAATAACATTACTACTCAAATAAAGGAGGCGCAACAAGGAGTTTTAAAAGAGGGAAATTTAAAGGATGAAATACCCAAAGGATCGGAGAAGCATCTTAATATTCGGGAAGACGGAACCCGGTATAGGGCTGAAAGGATTTGGGTACCAAAATTTGGAGATATGAGAGAAATGGTACTTAGAGAAGCTCATAAAACCAGATACTCAATACATCCTGGAACGGGGAAGATGTACAAGGATCTCAAGAAAAATTTTTGGTGGCCGGGTATGAAAGCCGATGTTGCTAAATACGTAGGAGAATGTTTGACGTGTTCTAAGGTCAAAGCTGAGCATCAGAAACCATCAGGTCTACTTCAACAACCCGAAATCCCGGAATGGAAATGGGAAAACATTACCATGGATTTCATCACTAAATTGCCAAGGACTGCAAGTGGTTTTGATACTATTTGGGTAATAGTTGATCGTCTCACCAAATCAGCACACTTCCTACCAATAAGAGAAGATGACAAGATGGAGAAGTTAGCACGACTGTATTTGAAGGAAGTCGTCTCCAGACATGGAATACCAATCTCTATTATCTCTGATAGGGATGGCAGATTTATTTCAAGATTCTGGCAGACATTACAGCAAGCATTAGGAACTCGTCTAGACATGAGTACTGCCTATCATCCACAAACTGATGGGCAGAGCGAAAGGACGATACAAACGCTTGAAGACATGCTACGAGCATGTGTTATTGATTTCGGAAACAGTTGGGATCGACATCTACCGTTAGCAGAATTTTCCTACAACAACAGCTACCATTCAAGCATTGAGATGGCGCCGTTTGAAGCACTTTATGGTAGAAAGTGCAGGTCTCCGATTTGTTGGAGTGAAGTGGGGGATAGACAGATTACGGGTCCGGAAATTATACAAGAAACTACCGAGAAGATCATCCAAATTCAACAACGGTTGAAAACCGCCCAAAGTCGACAAAAGAGCTACGCTGACATTAAAAGAAAAGATATAGAATTTGAAATTGGAGAGATGGTCATGCTTAAAGTTGCACCTTGGAAAGGCGTTGTTCGATTTGGTAAACGAGGGAAATTAAATCCGAGGTATATTGGACCATTCAAGATTATTGATCGTGTCGGACCAGTAGCTTACCGACTAGAGTTACCTCAACAACTCGCGGCTGTACATAACACTTTCCACGTCTCGAATTTAAAGAAATGTTTTGCTAAAGAAGATCTCACTATTCCGTTAGATGAAATCCAAATCAACGAAAAACTTCAATTCATCGAAGAACCCGTCGAAATAATGGATCGTGAGGTTAAAAGACTTAAGCAAAACAAGATACCAATTGTTAAGGTTCGATGGAATGCTCGTAGAGGACCCGAGTTCACCTGGGAGTGTGAAGATCAGATGAAGAAGAAATACCCGCATCTATTTCCAGAAGATTCGTCAACACCTTCAACAGCTTAAAATTTCGGGACGAAATTTATTTAACGGGTAGGTACTGTAGTGACCCGAACTTTTCCATGTTTATATATATTAATTGAGATTGATATTTACATGATTAAATGTTTCCAACATGTTAAGCAATCAAACTTGTTAAGACTTGATTAATTGAAATATGTTTCATATAGACAATTGACCACCCAAGTTGATCGGTGATTCACGAACGTTAAAACTTGTAAAAACTATATGATGACATATATATATGGATATATATATATATAGTTAACATGATACTATGATAAGAAAACATATCATAAAGTATATTAACAATGAACTACATATGTAAAAACAAGACTACTAACTTAATGATTTTTAAACGAGACATATATGTAACGATTATCGTTGTAAAGACATTTAATGTATATATATCATATTAAGAGATATTCATACATGATAATATCATGATAATATAATAATTTAAAATCTCATTTGATATTATAAACATTGGGTTAACAACATTTAACAAGATCGTTAACCTAAAGGTTTCAAAACAACACTTACATGTAACGACTAACGATGACTTAACGACTCAGTTAAAATGTATATACATGTAGTGTTTTAATATGTATTTATACACTTTTAAAAGACTTCAATACACTTATCAAAATACTTCTACTTAACAAAAATGCTTACAATTACATCCTCGTTCAGTTTCATCAACAATTCTACTCGTATGCACCCGTATTCATACTCGTACAATACACAGCTTTTAGATGTATGTACTATTGGTATATACACTCCAATGATCAGCTCTTAGCAGCCCATGTGAGTCACCTAACACATGTGGGAACCATCATTTGGCAACTAGCATGAAATATCTCATAAAATTACAAAAATATGAGTAATCATTCATGACTTATTTACATGAAAACAAAATTACATATCCTTTATATCTAATCCATACACCAACGACCAAAAACACCTACAAACACTTTCATTCTTCAATTTTCTTCATCTAATTGATCTCTCTCAAGTTCTATCTTCAAGTTCTAAGTGTTCTTCATAAATTTCAAAAGTTCTAGTTTCATAAAATCAAGAATACTTTCAAGTTTGCTAGCTCACTTCCAATCTTGTAAGGTGATCATCCAACCTCAAGAAATCTTTGTTTCTTACAGTAGGTTATCATTCTAATACAAGGTAATAATCATATTCAAACTTTGGTTCAATTTCTATAACTATAACAATCTTATTTCAAGTGATGATCTTACTTGAACTTGTTTTCGTGTCATGATTCTGCTTCAAGAACTTCGAGCCATCCAAGGATCCATTGAAGCTAGATCCATTTTTCTCTTTTCCAGTAGGTTTATCCAAGGAAATTAAGGTAGTAATGATGTTCATAACATCATTCGATTCATACATATAAAGCTATCTTATTCGAAGGTTTAAACTTGTAATCACTAGAACATAGTTTAGTTAATTCTAAACTTGTTCGCAAACAAAAGTTAATCCTTCTAACTTGACTTTTAAAATCAACTAAACACATGTTCTATATCTATATGATATGCTAACTTAATGATTTAAAACCTGGAAACACGAAAAACACCGTAAAACCGGATTTACGCCGTCGTAGTAACACCGCGGGCTGTTTTGGGTTAGTTAATTAAAAACTATGATAAACTTTGATTTAAAAGTTGTTATTCTGAGAAAATGATTTTTATTATGAACATGAAACTATATCCAAAAATTATGGTTAAACTCAAAGTGGAAGTATGTTTTCTAAAATGGTCATCTAGACGTCGTTCTTTCGACTGAAATGACTACCTTTACAAAAATGACTTGTAACTTATTTTTCCGACTATAAACCTATACTTTTTCTGTTTAGATTCATAAAATAGAGTTCAATATGAAATCATAGCAATTTGATTCACTCAAAACGGATTTAAAATGAAGAAGTTATGGGTAAAACAAGATTGGATAATTTTTCTCATTTTAGCTACGTGAAAATTGGTAACAAATCTATTCTAACCATAACTTAATCAACTTGTATTGTATATTATGTAATCTTGAGATACCATAGACACGTATACAATGTTTCGACCTATCATGTCGACACATCTATATATATTTCGGAACAACCATAGACACTCTATATGTGAATGTTGGAGTTAGCTATACAGGGTTGAGGTTGATTCCAAAATATATATAGTTTGAGTTGTGATCAATACTGAGATACGTATACACTGGGTCGTGGATTGATTCAAGATAATATTTATCGATTTATTTCTGTACATCTAACTGTGGACAACTAGTTATAGGTTACTAACGAGGACAGCTGACTTAATAAACTTAAAACATCAAAATATATTAAAAGTGTTGTAAATATATTTTGAAGATACTTTAATATATATGTATATATTGTTATAGGTTCGTGAATCAACAGTGGCCAAGTCTTACTTCCCGACGAAGTAAAAATCTGTGAAAGTGAGTTATAGTCCCACTTTTAAAATCTAATATTTTTGGGATGAGAATACATGCAGGTTTTATAAATGATTTACAAAATAGACACAAGTACGTGAAACTACATTCTATGGTTGAATTATCGAAATCGAATATGCCCCTTTTTATTAAGTCTGGTAATCTAAGAATTAGGGAACAGACACCCTAATTGACGCGAATCCTAAAGATAGATCTATTGGGCCTAACAAACCCCATCCAAAGTACCGGATGCTTTAGTACTTCGAAATTTATATCATATCCGAAGGGTGTCCCGGAATGATGGGGATATTCTTATATATGCATCTTGTTATTGTCGGTTACCAGGTGTTCACCATATGAATGATTTTTATCTCTATGTATGGGATGTGTATTGAAATATGAAATCTTGTGGTCTATTGTTACGATTTGATATATATAGGTTAAACCTATAACTCACCAACATTTTTGTTGACGTTTTAAGCATGTTTATTCTCAGGTGATTATTAAGAGCTTCCGCTGTCGCATACTTAAATAAGGACAAGATTTGGAGTCCATGCTTGTATGATATTGTGTAAAAAACTGCATTCAAGAAACTTATTTTGTTGTAACATATTTGTATTGTAAACCATTATGTAATGGTCGTGTGTAAACAGGATATTTTAGATTATCATTATTTGATAATCTACGTAAAGCTTTTTAAACCTTTATTTATGAAATAAAGGTTATGGTTTGTTTTAAAAATGAATGCAGTCTTTGAAAAACGTCTCATATAGAGGTCAAAACCTCGCAACGAAATCAATTAATATGGAACGTTTTTAATCAATAAGAACGGGACATTTCAATCATTACGAACCAATAACACATATCTTGTATCAACGAGTTATAAAGTATTAACTCATTCCCTCTGAAGAAATAATATGAATATTATATATATATATATATATATATATATATATATATATAAATTTTGAGATCAAAATAAATCTTTCCGTACTAAGCTATTATGTGTGAATCTTAACTACTCGGTTAATTCATATTACTAATATGCAATAATGTACGTCCTTTGTCCGTAACTTAACCATCATTAACTACAATCTCCTTCTCAATTCAATAAATTCCAATTCATAATAAATCAAGTGTAGTATTCAAATATATGTTTGATTTTACACTTCCATCATCGATATACTCGAAACTTTTCAAATAACATCATTCGTACCTTCTAAAGTTCACAAGAATTCCACGAACACCAACATCATGCATCAACAAATAACGAAGTATTGATTCATAATTTCAATCACCTTGAAGAAATACTTCGTAAAAGTTATGTAATTTCTAAAGGTTTAGGGATTATTCAATTCTAATTTCAACCGTAAATCAAATGAGTTTAATTTAATATTAACTCATTACATCTGAAGAAAATATATATATATATATATATATATATATATATATATATATATATATATATATATATATATATATATATATATATATATATATATATATATATATATTCAAAAAGACTGTAATAAAATTCTTTTGTACAAAATATTACATGTGAAATTTTTTTTTAACGGGTAAGTAATACCCGAGAGATATAAATTCACAATTAATATGTTACATTCTTCGAATCTGATTCAATAATCATCAACTATACTCACTACTTTCACAACGATATACATTCTTTAATAGAAACCAAAACAACCGTTCTCATTCAAATCTAATTACATATTCTGATTTTGAAATCTCAGAATTCAACTCGAGATATAACCAAAATCATCATTATTAAATCCTTACATCTTTCAAAGCTATACTTTGACTTTAAAACTGTGCTAGAACATCATATGTATGTTAACGATTACAATCGGTGTTCAAACCCTTCGAAATCCCTGAAGACACTTCAAATAATGAACAATCGAGATGATGATCCAACCACATGTTACCCACAGTTATGTACCTTGATATGGCCGAAACGGACAGTTTTTAATTGCGCGGTGTCGTCATGCCGCGGCTCGCCAGGATCAGCCACTCGTGGGAGAGGGTACTGTTTTAAATTTATATTTTGCGGGGCCTAAATCTTACTACTCCTTATAAGTAAGGGAAGTATGACCTAGAGTCGTATTTTTGAGATATCAGTAACATCGAACCTATATGTTAGCCTAAGATAGTTAGGGAGTAGTGAATGTTTATTTTGGGATTTTCTAGTTTATAAGACAGGTAAAGTAAATGCGATAAAATTTGTAATTCAGATAAGGTTAAAGTAAGTGCATACTATGATTTCGTCAGTTATGTTGCCGAGATTATGGAATGTTGGCTCATGAATAGGCAGAGGTCTTGTATTCATTACACTAGTCCTAAACGCCCCTGTCATAAGACATGTCACTGGCTACTGCGTTAGGCTTGAAGATTCTGAATAGACAGCAACGTCCCTTACCCCCGACGCCCGTGCAGTCTGACTACAGGCATACACGTTCAGACGGCTCATCCAATTGAGCGATTCAGTTGGGTGACGTATTAACATTCCAAAATGGTCTAAACTTTCTTAAGCATAATAGAATACATGGTTTACCATATCCGAGAGACGTGATGTGTTTCAATGCTTTCGTTAATGATTGATAAAAGATAGTTAGGCCCTTAAAAAGAGTTCAACCATAAAGAACACCATGGCCAAGTCAAGTTGACTTCCATGAACACGTTCGGTTATCCTAACGGTCTAATCCTTTATGTGTCTAAACAAACATTTCCTTAATTAACTAAGAATCCCTCAAGCGGGGTGCAATGCTTGAGACCGCGTTATGGTGCAGTGTACTGGTCAACACTAACCGTGTTCCATGGCTTTACTTAGCAGAGGTACAGCTTACAACAACCGCTGTGCTTCAGCGTGCACATACGAAGTTTATATGCTTGGTGACTACACTAGCATGGTCTAGGACCAACAATGTACTAAGGGCCTAGTCAGATGTTTCACTACTAAAGAGTCCTCAGTCGGAATCTAAAGCTCGATAGACTTACTATAACCGGTGTGCCTCGGTCGATCTTACGTTGTATCCAATAGACTTCTCTTACCAAGGGGTGACATAGATAGTGTACTATGAATCGGGGTTCGCGACTTCCCAATAACAGAGCCTATAACTACGTTCTATTAGTTGGAAAAGCGATTGAGTTTAAAGCATAATCGGAAAGCATTTCGACAGCATACACAAACTATATTATTATTTCAACATTATAACTGCTTACATCATAGCATACACTAAAGATAACTACTCGCTAATCATGGCAACAATATCATAAAACATTATATAAGATAAAGGATAGAAGTACCAGTAGATTAAACGAGTTCCGAATACAAAAGTGACAACTTCAAGACTCCAGACCGCTCATAATACAATCTTCAGCGTTCTTCTCCGGGTACTAGGTTTCCCGCACGGAGTCGAAGGCCTTGAGAGTATGACTAATATTGTACAAGAGAGAGAAAGAAGTGAATTGAAGTGTGTGTTGGAATGAATGACAAAGACCCTTTAAATAGACTTGGAATTTGCCAGAATACGCCTGGCATGCCGTATGGTGGGGCGTATTTGGCAGGCCGTATTGCTGGCAGACCGCATGGTAGGCCGTATGTTGGGGCGTATTTGGCAGGCCGTATCCATACAGGCAGGCCGTATGGCAGGCCGTATGGCAGGCCTTAATTCCCTGGATCGTAACTTGATTTCTTGTCTTTCACCGTTTTTGCTCTAGAATCTTCGTTTTAGCTCCGATTCTCTTGATTCTTTTTGCACCGCCTTCGTAATTACTTGTTCTTCAATGCTAACCGACGAAGTGGGTATTTTGCCGACAAAGTTCGAATCTTTCTTGTTTTTAGGCCTTAATACCGGGGTGAAAACGTGACTTTTTAGCCGATATCAAATATCCCACACTTAGACTTTGCTTGTCCTCAAGCAAACTCTCATTTTTTTAAGAATCTTTTCGGTGTTTCTTTTCTAATAGCCTAAGCGGTTTGCTTTTATTATAAGAGCAAAAAGATAAGGTGAGTCATCGATGTAATGATTAGAATTATCTCTGCAAGCATGTGAGGAGGTTACATGACATAGGCTAGCTTTCACGGGTCACTCAAATCACTCAAGTATTTAGGGTTCCCTATAGATCTAAGAAATGAAGTACACTCAAAGCCAGTCCTGCTGCACCCATCGTCATAGGCTTGATAAAGACTCAAATCCTTGCTGCTAATGCGAGAACGGTAGTAATCTCAGCTTAATAGGTCATTTGTCAATGATGGGAAAGGAATTTTAGAGTGGTAGTTGAGATAAAAGGGTAATGTAGTCTTTACACAGACTTTTATTCGGATAGATAGGAGTGTTGAAGTATTTTGAGAAGCACTTTTGAACTTTTTCTTCATTTGATAATCATTTTCGGTCGAGTTCTCTTCGGTATTTCTCTTATTTAGTTCTGCTCCTTTTTTCAGAACTTGAAAATATCATCATTTTTTTTTTGGAGACTTCATCTCGAGAAACTTTTTGCCGGTAAACTTTTTCAAGACCTTTGCCATGATACTTGAGAGGTTTATAACATCGGGTTTTCGGAAGGAATCTCATTTTCTGAATTTTTCGAGAGATGGTAAAGGTGATATGGATGTGGTGGTGGAGTAGAAGTAGTGGAGGTACGGAAGGTTTATGTTTGACAAATGGCAAGCTATTTTGAGTACAACCGAATCGCGTTTCGCTGCTTGGAGATGTAGATCTAAAGCAAGTTCTGATTCTGAGCACAGACATCGGCACTCTCAATGGAAAATAGTGAAGCATTAAAGATGAATGCTGGTCTTATTTGGGGTGCCTCGCCATAATCAATTTAGGTCGATAATGCCTTAGTCATGCAATGCTCTATTAGAGATTTCAATCTAACAAGATTTCCACCCTACTTAAGCCTTATTTTTATTGACAAACGTTTTAGGTTTTCAAAAATACTCTTTCGAAAAGGGTTTCTTTTTGCAAATTTTTTTTTGAAATTTGGCTTAAGGACCTAGAATCTTCGTAATGGTTTATTATAATACAGCATAAAAAGATACCAACATCCCACACTTAGACGAACATTGTCCTCAATGTTCCTAGTGTATCCCACACTTAGGAGTTTAAGTTGAAGATTTAAGAGTATTTGTCTAGTGTTTTAGTTGGGTGTTATCCCACACTTAGTGAAAAGCTAGGATGTGGCATAGTTTGAATCTTGAGCTAGTAGCGAAAAGAAAGAAATACCCCTAGCAGATGCGGCTGGTTTCCTTGCTTCTTTATCGGCTCATTTATCATCCTTTATTCTTCTACTCTACTTTATTGCATGGGTTACCTCCCGAGAAGCGCTTTTGTTTAAGGTCGGTGGCTAGACCGTAGTGATGCTTCAAAAAGCAAACATTCCTTGCTAATGGTTGAGATCTTGGTCTTCTTGAGGGAATGTGAGTCTTGGTGGATAAATCCTGAGAAAGTGTCGGACCAATAGTTGTAACAGGTCCGGTACTTCTCTTGAAGATCTTCTGAAAGATAAGTAGTGCGCGGTTTCGGCTGTTGATAAGTCTTAAAGTCCGATGAGAATATGATCCACATCCCTGCTGGTTGACCCATGAATGTCAATTATAGAAGCAGTGCTGGTGTTGATGATTTCTCTGATGGGATGCTCATTTCGGAGGTCTTCAAATAATGTCAGAAACTGTATCTTTAGAATTTCGAAGTCTTCAGAACGGTGATCTCTACAGTAGGAGTCGGTGGCTTTGCACAGATTAGTTAAGAGACGAAGCTGGAAAAAAGTGAACAGCAATCCTGATCCGAGTATTAATTTCACCGTCTTTGATTATATCTCCCAACATCCAGCTTTAAATGTGAAACTAGGATCTGTGGACTCGTGGAAGATACGTGAAAGCTGCTTCGTAACATAGGTGGCAATGTTGACTCAATCTGGTTCAAGATGAGAGAACGGATTGTTTCGCCTTGCTTCCTCCATAAGAGCGTCTTGTAACTCTTTGATAATCAGATTGTCATACCCCGTCCAAATTTTCCTGAACGGATACAATAACATCTGGCACCACTGCGATGAACGGACCTCTATATGCCATGAACGACTCCATGTAATATGAGCAAATGCACAGCGGAAGGTTTCTTTCATACCTGAGAATAAACATGCTTTCAAGTGTCAACCAAAAGGTTGGTGAGTTCATAGGTTTATCATAAAACAATAAAATTCATCATTTTGATAGACCACAAGATTTAAATACTGCATGGTACAAATGGGCCCGAATCCTATACCCACCTGTAATGTACATGCGATATCTTTTAAATACGGTACACCTTTCTTGTGTACGAAATCATTTTTCATAAATCTTAGTAACCGTACACATATATCGTGCACAAAAACATCATACACATAACCTGTGTATAAAATCATTATCTTGATACATAACATTCACTTTTCATTGCTTTCATAGCTTGGCTTGGTAATCGACCTTAACATATAATGCGCATAATAATATCCCCAAAACAGAACATCTCATCTGTATAATAATCATATAAACTTCGAAGTACTAAACACCACGCCCACTAGCCCTTCCGTCTAGTGAACATTCTGGGTCGGGGTGTTAAACCCGGTAGCTACCTTTAGGATTCGCGTCAATTAGGCGTGCACTAATTCTCAAAATTAGTGATGTTCCCTAATTCTTAGGTTACCAAGCAATAATAATCAGGGGAAAAATATTCATATCAATTGTGGCAATTATCACGTCCACATAATTCAATGGTGGCAATTATCACGTCCACATAATTCATTCGAGGAATGTTTTGGTTGTGTCTATCTCGTCAAACATTTATAAAAGCATTTCATGTATTCGCAGTTCAAAATATATTTTAAAAGCATTTAATAAAGCAGTTGTAAAAGTAGCGCATGTATTCTCAGTCCCAAAAATGTAAAAAGTAAAAGGGAATCAAATGAACTCACGCATATAAATATTGTAAAACAGTTATTAAAACAGTGCATGTATTCTCAGCCCAAAAATGTAATGAGTAAAAGGGAGCAAATGAACTCACCATACTGTATTTTGTAGTAAAAATACATATGACGTCATTTAAGTGTAGGGTTGACCTTGGATTCACGAACCTATATCAAGTATGTATATTAACACATGTAGTAATATATATATTTTCATATTAGTAATATACTTGTGATATTAAATTTAATATTAATAATTACTTGAATATATTTATTTTATATATTAAATTATCATAATAATCTATTATGTACTTTATTAAAATATTTTAGATAAATACTCAATATTAATATTTTTAAATACTCATAATTTTTAATATGATAACATCTTTAATAAATTCGAGTTATATTAAAACATAAATGAACAAAAAGTATTTTATTAGTAAAAGTAGTATACTTATTATATATACTTCTATATATTTAAAGTTTGTATCTAAATTATAATATTTATCTTTTTAGTTTAAAATCATAAAAATATAGTTATATTTTATATACGAATTATATTTAAAACTAAAGTTATAGTTAGTAATTTTAATAATAATAATAATGATAATACTAATAATGATAATCATATTATAATAAGGATAATACTAATAATGATTTTTGTTAGTAATAATAATACTAATAATGTTTAATTATAATACTAATACTAATAATAATAATAATAATAATAATAATAATAATAATAATAATAATAATAATAATAATAGTAATAATAATAATAATAATAACAATAATATGAATAATAAGTATACTACCTTAAAAATAGCTTCCTAAAAAGATGTCGCAGACCGGGCTCGAACCCGCGACCACTCGTTCCCCTAACACGCAACTAACCAATGATCAGTCTATTTGTTTTGTTAATACATTGCGTGATTACTTAACAAATACCAAACTGTGCCTTATCTGCATCATAGATAATATACCGTCATGCTCGTTCGTCAACTTTGTCCAATCAGTAAAATACAAACTGGGTCTCTGCCCAACAATAACAATTACGGCCCAATACAGTAAATGAATTCCGTGGTCCAACAGAAAAATGAATCTCAGTCCACCAATAATCACAAGTCTTCGGTCCCAAAAATAGTCCAATCTAATATCGGCCCAAGAGAACAATTTAAATCAAGTCCTAGTTTGATTTAGCGTCCGGTAAATGCTTAGTGAATAAAGTAGTAAACATAAGGTTGGGTCATATGTTTTAGATGTCGGCCATATTGGTTTGCGATAGGATATTTACACAATGGAATTTAGAATCCAAGGATAATCTCTATCGTGACCCCTCCATCTTCTTTTACTCTTAAAAAAAACGACCATCAATCATTTAGTTACCCAACTTCATTCTTTCTTGTTTCTTACGATGAACAACAACACAAAAAAAATATATATATATAGTAACAGGAACCGTAGAGGACTGGAGAGTGGTTATGGGTGGTTGTTTTTATGGGGTTTGAAACGGACCCAAAATGAAAATGGAATTCATAACAGCACTCAATACCAATTACTCGACCAACTAAAGTTAAATCCACAAAGTATAGGAAATTTCGGTGCCTTTATCTTTTTAAAAGGAACTAGTGGGGTTCGGTGCAATCAATATAAAATACTTCATGTATATTAATATAATTCAACATTACCTCAAGTATTCATTGTCGGCCATAATTCATAAACCGTCCCACCTTTTTTTTTTTATTATTGTATGGAAAGTTGATGAAGCATTGGATAATGTTTTAAATAGAATCCCATTTGTAACTCAAACTGAGAGCATACAAATTCTCTTTTTATTTCGTTGTTCCGCAAAAGAAAGAAAATGTGGAGTTTGGTTTCTCTATGGCTCGAACATTCATAAAAGAAAACAGTAGGTGGCAGTTTGAGCTTGGTGTTGGTTTGCAAAAGTGGCGAGGGTGGTGATTGGTTTTCGACCAAAATAGAAAATAGAAGTATTGTTGCAGCAGTGGTTGTTTGAGTGATTTGATAATGGGTGTTCTCTGATGGTGATGGTTCGGGTTGTTCATGATGGGGTTGGCGAGTTTGTGATTTAAAAAGAAACAGGAATACGAGAAATATATAATCAAGTTAATGATAGGTTAATTATGGTGGTTATGGGGTTGTCGTGGGTTGGAGTAAATGGTGATGAATGAACCGGTGGTTTGATAGATGAAGAAATTCCTTTTGAACACAAGTTAAACGATTCATTATATGAATTGAATCTGTCGACATAATATTCTGGGCCAGAGTGAAAAAAACAAAAAAATAGAAAGCAGATGGGGATGTGTAACGGGTTGCAATTATCAATCTGCTTTTGATGTAACAAAATCAAATAAGATCAAGAATCATATAAAGTTTGATAGTAACTTGAAACTGTATTGGATCCTTTACACAACAATACGTATTTATCTTTATTTATATTTGTTTATACTGTATTAATATATATATATTTTTATACGTATATTTATCTGTATATGTATTGACTATATATACGTACCGGTACATGTATATGTATATCTAATATATATATATATAGATAATGATATATGAACATAGATAGATATTGCTGGAAAATGATAGGTAACAGAAAGTAGACTTTTGAAACTCTAATTCAATCGATTAAGGCAATTTAGCATAGTAAAGATCAATTTAACATAGTAAAGAATTTGTTGATTTGTTATGTAGCGGATTGTGGGGATCGATTAAAAAATTAAATGGTTGATTGATCAAAGTTACTTATCGTATATCATCATATATATAATTTATATATAGAAAGCAAAGGACTGGTAACAAACACTAGTGATGCATATCATATCAACTAAAAATGATATGCTAAACATGATTGATGTTAAAATATCATCAATTATAAAATAGAAAAGATACTTTATTAATTATCATTGATTAATCGGTAGGATTCAATTGTATATAAAAAAAAAATTAATAGTAGTGAGCCGTGTCAACTATAAGTCCAAAAGTAATACTGAGTAATAATTAAACAAATATAGATATAATCTATTTTCTGACCACCGTTTATTTTAAAATCTCATAAGTTCGAATTAATCTTCTCTAAGTAATAATCGAAACGTCCAACGAGTATTACAACTATTAAATAATTACATTTGATATACTCTTTCTATATATATAGATTTATAAAAATTTAATTGTATCGTATATTATTTTACATTTTCTGTTCTAACGATTAAATCGTATGTTAGTATTCTAGGTTATTATATATATACATTTATTACAATTAATGGTTCATGAATCGTCGAGAACAGTCGAATGTCAATTGAATATACGGAATAGTTCAAAGTTTTTGAGACTTCAACATTACAGACTTTGCTTATCGTGTCGAATTCATATTAAGATTGAGTTTAAATTTGGTCGGAAATTTCCGGGTCGTCACACAGATCAGCGTGGTGATCAATTGTTACGTAAATCACTAGTATGTCTGGTGTGCTTTCGAAATTATCTTTATCCAGAAGAGCGAAAAGAATGTGAATATCCTCGACCATTTGCAAATCAGAGTGATAAGTCGGGGCGTCCGGTGGAAAGATCCATATGCTTCCGAATGAGAGTCAGTAGTGCTCGTTGGTTTCGTGAGAACGGAAGTGCAGATCCGGCTAAGGCGTTACAAACCCTAGAGTAAATGATCTTCTGATCTCGACAGAATCTTGTTTCGAGAATAGTGCGAACCACTAAATTATGCTCTCGTTGCCTTTCTTCGTGATAGATATGATCGTGAAGAGAATTGATAAAGTCTTGAATGCGTTCTTCTAGGATTTCAACATCATTGTCTTCTCTTCGGAGATAGAGGTGGTGTTCTTCTCTGATAGCCATAATTCGTTCTATTAAGCGTAGCGAAAAATCAATGGTTGACTTCCGGATGGCTTCGAGAATGTCTTTAAATTCATCGGTATCATTGATGAAGGTGATCATGTCTGCATGTGTGGATATAACCGGAATTCGATCTGAAGAAGAGTCTGGCTCCCCTTGATCTTGTTCGGTTGGAGAGTGTGAGTTATTCAGAATGTCTTCATGTTGCTCTTCCTCGTCATCATCGGTATCTGGTTCCTCTGAGGATGCATCTGATGAACGGGTTTCTTCAGTATTCTGATTCTCCACTTTGATACTTACAGGATCAATTTCTATATCCTTAACCTCAGCCTTGTCGGTCTTCTTCTTGAAGCGAATGATTAAACTGTGATCTTCTGTCTCAAGCCTCATTATTTCTTCATGGCGCTCAGTGCTTGGAACGGGTATTGTCGCAGTTTCTTTTACGTCTTCCATTTCCTCTTCCTCCTCAGATTCCTCCTCTTCCTCTATTTCTTCGCTGGGATCCTCTTCTTCCTTTTCTGGGTCGTTTACATACTGTGATTTGACACCCATCTCGACATCGTCGGCTCGTGGTAAAGACTCGTCATCGGAAGTGATCTGTCTGGTGAAAATAGCAAACATCTCTTCCTATCCAGAAAGATTGGTTGTGGGTCAATTTTGAAGGTAACGCTCTCCCCATGTGATCTTAAGATCAAGGTTTGATTGTACACATCAATGACAGTCCTAGCCGTATTCATAAAAGGCCTTCCTAACACTACTGGGGTGTGTAGGTCTTCCTTGATATCCATTACTACGAAATCCGTAGGGTACAAGAATTTGTCGACTTTCACCAAGACGTTCTCAACTATGCCCTTATGATACCGAATTGTATGATCGGCAAGTTGGATTTTCATTTTGGTTGGTGACAAGTTTCCTAACTCTAATCTCTTGTAGAGAGAGTAGGGGATTAGGTTGATACTTGCTCCTAAATCTGCTAGCGCATGAATGGTTCCAGATTGGTAGATTGAACACGGGAAAACAAATCGGCCCGTATCTCCTAATTTAGGTGGTAGAGAGTTTCTGAGTAATGCAGAGCATTCTTCACTCAGTGGAATTTTGTTAGAGTCTGGTATCCTCTCCTTTGTAAAAAGAAGCCTTCGGATGTATCTCTTCTGGTTGGGAACTTTGGACATGGTGTCCAGGAATCTGCCATCCAGTTTGAATGAATCAAGCTTGGATGGTTCTCCTTGTAGCCTTCCAGGATAAGGTACGCGAACTGGAGTTTCAGGAGTCAGCTTCTAAGTATATGTCGATTTGTTCTTGAGCCTAGTTGACCTTCTCCGTGGTCCTTCCTCTGGGATTACGGAATCCATTTGCTTTGCCTCTTCTATGTAGGAATTTTGGATAGTATTACTTGGCAATCTTCCCTGCGGTCGGGTTTCAAGGCATTGTGATAACTGTCCGAGCTGCGTTTCCAAACTTTTGAGCAGAGCCAATTGATTTCTCATTAGTATCTCCGTCTGATCTTGTCTGGCTGCAGTTCTCTGATTTAGCTGTTGTTGTCCTTAGATGAACTGAGTTAACTGATCATCAGCTCCGAGAGTGGGGTTAGCTGCTTTTGTAATCTGGGTGGTAGGGGAATTTTCCTCAACTAGGGGACCAGTGAGTGGAAGTAGTTGATCGTAGGTCAATTGAGATTGTTGGGCTGGGTAAGGTGGATAGCGATAGCGGAAAGGTTGATTGCTTCGCTGAAATTGATTAACCCTAGGTGGTTGATTGAATCCGAGATTTGGTGGACGAGCTAGGTATTGGACGTAACAGACTGAACCGTCGGGGTTTTCGTACTCAACTTGATAATCTTCAGTGGGTTGCAGGTTAGTACAATTAACACAAGCCCGAGTTGGTTAACCTGCAGCGGCTGCGTCTTCAATTCTCCGAGTTCTTTTGCAAGAGATTCCATCTTGTTCGTGAGGGATTTGATGGCCTCCGTTTGATTGTTAAGTGCAGAGAGTGGGGCAGATGATGAAGTTGTTTCACTACTATTCCAGTCATGATGATGCATCGTCATGTTTTCGAGCAATTCCCATGCTTCGTCTGCGGTTTGGTTCATCAGATTCCCTTGAGCTGCTGCATCGATCGTCATCCTATGATTTACCGTAAGACCATTGTAGAAGGTGCAAATTTGGGCTGGCCGTTCTAGCTGGTGATTAGGGCATTTCTTCAGCAGGGTTTTGAAACGCTCCCATGCAGTGTAAAGAGATTCATCATAACTTTGTTTGAAGTTAATGATGTCATTCTTCAGTTTGGTTTGTTTAGAAGGGGGGAAATATTTGGTTAGGAATTTAGTAGCCATCTCCGTCCATGATGTGATGGAATCTTTTTCCAGTCCTTCGAACCAAGTTTGAGCATGATGAGTGAGGGAATAGGGGAACAGGTATAGCCGGACTATATCTTGTCCTATCCCTGGCTATTTGTAGGAGTTCGAAAGAGATATGAATTTATCAAGGTGAGAATTAGGATCTTCATTCAGTAATCCATGAAACTGACAGCTATTCTGAATGAGCTGGATGATGTGATGTTTTAACTCGAACGAGTGTCCTTGAATCTCTGGAAATCTGATTGGTCCTCCTCGACCTTCAATCGAGGGTTTGGTATTTTCTGCTAAAGTAACGCGTAACGCCATTTGGTTTCTGATTCGTTCTTCCTTGCGTGCTTTAGAGATTATTGCGTCTAGATCAGGTACGAATAACAATGGCCCTGGTCTAGATCGGGTTTGGGTCATACACTGGGTATGCCCTTTTTTGTTTTTAATTTTTCGCAGATAAGCTAAATTATAATAAGCTAAACTAAACTAATTTAATTCTACGATAATCTAATTTGATCTAATTGTAACCTAAGTTAATCTAAGGTAATCTAATCTAAGGTAGTCTAAGGTAATCTAATCTAAGGTAATCTAGAGTAATCTAAAGTTCTTTAACTAATTAACTAACTATCCTATGGTGGAATATGTTTTTGGTTCTGGCTACTGATTCCCTGGTATTTCGGTGACAGAGCTCCGCACGAACTATTCAACAAACCAAGTGGCCAGGCTGACTACGAAGAGGCAGGATCCTTTTGGTCCCAATATAATTGGTGACTGTTCGGAAAATCCAATAACCAAGTCCGTGTATAATTGTCTTTCTTAGACACCACTAAATGCTTGTGAATAAGTTTGATAGAGAGCAGTATTGCCTGATACCAGTTCCCCGGAAGCGGTGCCAAAAACTGGTAACTCTCCTGATATGGCCGAAACAGAAGATTTTTAATTGCGCGGTGTCATCAGGCCGCGGCTCACCAGGATCAGCCACTCGTGGAAGAGGGTACTGTTTTAAATTTATATTTAGTGGGGCCTAAATCTTACTACTCCTTATAAGTAAGGGAAGTATGACCTAGAGTCATATTTTTGAGATATCTGTAACATCGAACCGATATTTTAGCCATAGTTAGGGAGTAGTGAATGTTTACTTTGGGATTTTCTAGTTTATAAGACAGGTAAAGTAAATGCGATAAAATTTTTAATTCAGATAAGGTTAAAGTAAGTGCATACTATGATTTCGTCCGTTATGTTGCCGAGATTGTGGAAAGCTGGCTCATGAATAGACAGAGGCCTTGTATTCATTACACTAGTCCTAAACGCCCATGTCATAAGACATGTCACTGGGTACTGCGTTAGGCTTGAAGATTCTGAATAGACAGCAACGTCCCTTACCCTCGACGTCCGTGCAGTCTGACTACAGGCATACACGTTCAGACGGCTCATCCAATTGAGCGACTCGGTTGTGTGACGTATTAACATTCCAAAATGGTCTAAACTTTCTTAAGCATAATAGAATACATGGTTTACCATATTCGAGAGACGTGATGTGTTTAAATGCTTTCGTTAATGATTGGTAAAAGATAGTTAGGCCCTTAAAAGGAGTTCAACCATAAAGAACACCATGGCCAAGTCAAGTTGACTTCCATGAACACGTTCGGTTATCCTAACGGTCCAATCCTTTATGTGTATAAACAAACATTTCCTTAATTAACTAAGAATCCCTCAAGCGGGGTGCAATGCTTGAGACCGTGTTATGGTGCAGTGTACTGGTCAACACTAACCGTGTTCCATGGCCTTACTTAGCAGAGGTACAGCTTACAACAACCGCTGTGCTTCAGCGTGCACGTACGAAGTTTGTATGCTTGGTGACTATAATAGCATGGTCTAGGACCGACAATGTACAAAGGGCCTAGTCAGATGTTTCACTACGAAAGAGTCCTCAGTCGGAATCCAAAGCTCGATAGACTTACTACAACCGGTGTGCCTCGGTTGATCTTACGTTGTATCCAATAGACTTCTCTTACCAAGGGGAGACACAGATAGAGTAACGACCCTGGATTTTCCAATGTTTATTTATCAATAATTATTATTATTAATACTTGTGATTAAACGAATGTATGTTATTACATTTACATGTTGCCATGATTGCCCGTACTTGACTTTAATTTGCCCGAAACGTCTTTGTGACAAGCGAAACTTACACAAATAATAATTTCACATATTATTTACATTCATGATTAAGTTTTATTAGTCATGTTAATTGAAATGTCCCGTTCTTATTGATTAAAAACGTTCCATATTAATTGATTTCGTTGCGAGGTTTTGACCTCTATATGAGACGTTTTTCAAAGACTGCATTCATTTTTAAAACAAACCATAACCTTTATTTCATAAATAAAGGTTTAAAAAGCTTTACGTAGATTATCAAATAATGATAATCTAAAATATCCTGTTTACACATGACCATTACATAATGGTTTACAATACAAATATGTTACATCGAAATCAGTTTCTTGAATGCAGTTTTTACACAATATCATACAAACATGGACTCCAAATCTTGTCCTTATTTTAGTATGCAACAGCGGAAGCTCTTAGTATTCACCTGAGAATAAACATGCTTTAAACGTCAACAAAAATGTTGGTGAGTTATAGGTTTAACCTATATATATCAAATCGTAACAATAGACCACAAGATTTCATATTTCAATACACATCCCATACATAGAGATAAAAATCATTCATATGGTGAACACCTGGTAACCGGCATTAACAAGATGCATATATAAGAATATCCCCATCATTCTGGGACATCCTTCGGATATGATATAAATTTCGAAGTACTAAAGCATCCGGTACTTTGGATGGGGTTTGTTAGGCCCAATAGATCTATCTTTAGGATTCGCGTCAATTAGGGTGTCTGTTCCCTAATTCTTAGATTACCAGACTTAATAAAAAGGGGCATATTCGATTTCGATAATTCAACCATAGAATGTAGTTTCACGTACTTGTGTCTATTTTGTAAATCATTTTTAAAACCTGCATGTATTCTCATCCCAAAAATATTAGATTTTAAAAGTGGGACTATAACTCACTTTCACAGATTTTTACTTCGTCGGGAAGTAAGACTTGGCCACTGGTTGATTCACGAACCTATAACAATATATATATATATATATATATATATATATATATATATATATATATATATATATATATATATATATATATATATATATATATATATATATATATATATATATATCAAAGTATGTTCAAAATATATTTACAACACTTTTAATATATTTTGATGTTTTAAGTTTATTAAGTCAGCTGTCCTCGTTAGTAACCTACAACTAGTTGTCCACAGTTAGATGTACAGAAATAAATCGATAAATATTATCTTGAATCAATCCACGACCCAGTGTATACGTATTTCAGTGTTGATCACAACTCAAACTATATATATTTTGGAATCAACATCAACCCTGTATAGCTAACTCCAACATTCACATATAGAGTGTCTATGGTTGTTCCGAAATATATATAGATGTGTCGACATGATAGGTCGAAACATTGTATACGTGTCTATGGTATCTCAAGATTACATAATATACAATACAAGTTGATTAAATTATGGTTGGAATAGATTTGTTACCAATTTTCACGTAGCTAAAATGAGAAAAATTATCCAATCTTGTTTTACCCATAACTTCTTCATTTTAAATCCGTTTTGAGTGAATCAAATTGCTATGGTTTCATATTGAACTCTATTTTATGAATCTAAACAGAAAAAGTATAGGTTTATAGTCGGAAAAATAAGTTACAAGTCGTTTTTATAAAGGTAGTCATTTCAGTAGAAAGAACGACGTCTAGATGACCATTTTAGAAAACATACTTCCACTTTGAGTTTAACCATAATTTTTGGATATAGTTTCATGTTCATAATAAAAATCATTTTCCCAGAATAACAACTTTAAATCAAAGTTTATCATAGTTTTTAATTAACTAACCCAAAACAGCCCGCGGTGTTACTACGACGGCGTAAATCCGGTTTTACGGTGTTTTTCGTGTTTCTAGGTTTTAAATCATTAAGTTAGAATATCATATAGATATAGAACATGTGTTTAGTTGATTTTAAAAGTCAAGTTAGAAGGATTAACTTTTATTTGCGAACAAGTTTAGAATTAACTAAACTATGTTCTAGTGATTACAAGTTTAAACCTTCGAATAAGATAGCTTTATATGTATGAATCGAATGATGTTATGAACATCATTACTACCTCAAGTTCCTTGGATAAACCTACTGGAAATGATAAAAATAGATCTAGCTTCAAAGGATCCTTGGATGGCTTGAAAGTTCTTGAAGCAGAATCATGACACGAAAACAATTTCAAGTAAGATTTCCACTCGAAATAAGATTGTTATAGTTATAGAAATTGAATTAAAGTTTGAATATGATTATTACCTTGTATTAGAAAGATAACCTACTGTAAGTAACAAAGGTTTCTTGATCTTGGATGATTACTTGGAATGGATTTAGAAAACTTGGAAGTAAACTTGCAATCTTGGAAGTATTCTTGATTTTATGAAACTAGAACTTTTGGAATTTATGAAGAACACTTAGAACTTGAAGATAGAACTTGGGAGAGATCAATTAGATGAAGAAAATTGAAGAATGAAAGTGTTTGTAGGTGTTTTTGGTCGTTGGTGTATGGATTAGATATAAAGGATATGTAATTTTGTTTTCATGTAAATAAGTCATGAATGATTACTCATATTTTTGTAATTTTATGAGATATTTTATGCTAGTTGCCAAATGATGGTTCCCACATGTGTTAGGTGACTCACATGGGCTGCTAAGAGCTGATCATTGGAGTGTATATACCAATAGTACATACATCTAAAAGCTGTGTATTGTACGAGTACGAATACGGGTGCATACGAGTAGAATTGTTGATGAAACTGAACGAGGATGTAATTGTAAGAATTTTAGTTAATTAGAAGTATTTTGATAAGTGTCTTGAAGTCTTTCAAAAGTGTATGAATACATATTAAAACACTACATGTATATACATTTTAACTGAGTCGTTAAGTCATCGGTAGTCGTTACATGTAAATGTTGTTTTGAAACCTTTAGGTTAACGATCTTGTTGAATGTTGTTAACCCATTGTTTATTATAACAAATGAGATGTTAAATTGTTATATTATCATGATATTATGATATATAATATATCTTAGTATGATATATATACAGTTAAATGTCGTTACAACGATAATCGTTACATATATGTCTCGTTTCGAAATCATTAAGTTAGTAGTCTTATTTTTACATATGTATTTCATTGTTAATACACTTAATAATATATTTACTTATCATTTAACATAATTAACCAAGTGTATCAATATCTTAATATGATTCATATGTACCTAGTAAGACGTTGTTATAACGATAATTGTTATATATATCGTTTTCGAGTTTCTTAAATTAATAGTCTCATTTTTATGTATATAACTCATTGTTAAAATACCTAATGAGATACATACTTATAATAAAATCATGTTAACTATATATATAACCATATATATGTCATCGTATAGTTTTTACAAGTTTTAACTTTTGTGAATCACCGGTCAACTTGGGTGGTCAATTGTCTATATGAAACCTATTTCAATTAATCAAGTCTTAACAAGTTTGATTGCTTAACATGTTGGAAACACTTAATCAAGTAAATAACAATTTCATTTTATATATAAACATGGAAAAGTTCGGGTCACTACAGTACCTACCCGTTAAATAAATTTCGTCCCGAAATTTTAAGCAGTTGGAGGTGTTGACGTATCTTCTGGAAATAAATGCGGGTATTTCTTCTTCATCTGATCTTCACGCTCCCAGGTGAACTCGGTTAATCTACGAGCATTCCATCGAACCTTAACAATCGGTATCTTGTTTTGTTTAAGTCTCTTAACCTCACGATCCATTATTTCGACGGGTTCTTCAATGAATTGAAGTTTTTCATTGATTTGGATTTCGTCCAACAGAATAGTGAGATCTTCTTTAGCAAAACATTTCTTCAAATTTGAGACGTGGAAAGTGTTATGTACAGCCACGAGTTGTTGAGGTAGCTCCAGTTGGTAAGCTACTGGTCCGACACGATCTATAATCTTGAATGGTCTAATGTACCTTGGATTTAGTTTCCCCCGTTTACCAAATCGAACAACGCCTTTCCAAGGTGAAACCTTAAGCATGACCATTTCTTCAATTTCAAACTCTATATCTTTTCTTTTACTGTCCGCGTAGCTCTTTTATAGACTCTGGGCGGTTTTCAATCTTTGTTGAATTTGGATGATTTTCTCGGTAGTTTCTTGTATTATCTCCGGACCCGTAATCTGTCTATCCCCCACTTCACTCCAACAAATCGGAGACCTGCACTTTCTACCATAAAGTGCTTTAAATGGCGCCATCTCAATGCTTGAATGGTAGCTGTTGTTGTAGGAAAATTCTGCTAACGGTAGATGTCGATCCCAACTGTTTCCGAAATCAATAACACATGCTCGTAGCATGTCTTCAAGCGTTTGTATCATCCTTTCGCTCTGCCCATCAGTTTGTGGGTGATAGGCAGTACTCATGTCTAGACGAGTTCCTAATGCTTGCTGTAATGTCTGCCAGAATCTTGAAATAAATCTGCCATCCCTATCAGAGATAATAGAGATTGGTATTCCATGTCTGGAGACGACTTCCTTCAAATACAGTCGTGCTAACTTCTCCATCTTGTCATCTTCTCTTATTGGAAGGAAGTGTGCTGACTTGGTGAGACGATCAACTATTACCCAAATAGTATCATAACCACTTGCAGTCCTTGGCAATTTAGTAATGAAATCCATGGTAATGTTTTTCCATTTCCATTCCTGGATTTCAGGTTGTTGTAGTAGACCTGATGGTTTCTGATGTTCAGCTTTGACCTTAGAACACGTCAAACATTCTCCTACATATTTAGCAATATCGGCTTTCATACCTGGCCACCAAAAATGTTTCTTAAGATCCTTGTACATCTTCCCCGTTCCAGGATGTATTGAGTATCTGGTTTTATGAGCTTCTCTAAGTACCATTTCTCTCATATCTCCAAATTTTGGTACCCAAATTCTTTCAGCCCTATACCGGGTTCCGTCTTCCCGAATATTAAGATGCTTCTCCGATCCTTTGGGGATATTTCATCCTTTAAATTTCCCTCCTTTAAAACTCCTTATTGCGCCTCCTTTATTTGAGTAGTAAGGTTATTGTGAATCATTATATTCATAGATTTTACTCGAATGGGTTCTCTGTCCTTCCTGCGCAAGGCGTCGACTACCACATTTGCCTTCCCCGGGTGGTAACGAATCTCAAAGTCGTAATCATTCAACAATTCAATCCACCTACGCTGCCTCATATTCAGTTGTTTCTGATTAAATATGTGTTGAAGACTTTTGTGGTCGGTATATATAATACTTTTGACCCCATATAAGTAGTTCCTCCAAGTCTTTAATGCAAAAACAACCGCGCCTAATTCCAAATCATGCGTCGTATAATTTTGCTCGTGAATCTTCAATTGTCTAGACGCATAAGCAATCACCTTCATCCGTTGCATTAATACACAACTGAGACCTTGCTTTGATGCGTCACAATAAATCATAAAATCATCATTCCCTTCAGGCAATGACAATATAGGTGCCGTAGTTAGCTTTTTCTTCAATAATTGAAACACCTTCTCTTGTTCATCCTTCCATTCAAATTTCTTCCCTTTATGCGTTAATGCAGTCAAGGGTTTTGCTATTTTGGAGAAATCTTGGATGAATCTTCTGTAGTAACCAGCCAATCCTAAAAATTGACGTATATGCTTCGGAGTTTTTGGGGTTTCCCACTTTTCAACGGGTTCCATCTTTGCCGGGCCCACCTGGATACCTTCTTTGTTCACTATGTGACCGAGGAATTGAACTTCTTCCAACCAAAATGCACACTTTGAAAACTTAGCGTACAGTTTTTCATTCCTCAATACTTCTAGCACTTTTCTCAAATGTTCTTCGTGCTCTTGATCATTCTTTGAGTAAATAAGTATGCCATCGATGAAAACAATGACAAACTTGTCAAGATATGGCCCACACACTCGGTTCATAAGGTCCATGAACACAGCTGGCGCATTAGTCAATCCAAACGGCATAACCATAAACTCGTAATGACCATAACGCGTCCTAAAAGCAGTTTTTGGAATATCATCCTCCTTTACTCGCATTTGATGATATCCAGAACGTAAATCGATCTTCGAATAAACCGACAAGCCTTGTAGTTGATCAAATAAGTCGTCAATTCTCTGCAGTGGATAACGGTTTTTGATGGTAAGTTTGTTCAACTCTCTGTAGTCAATACACAACGTAAATGTACCATCCTTCTTCTTGACAAACAAAACAGGAGCTCCCCATGGTGATGTGCTTGGTCGAATGAAACCACGTTCTAATAGTTGGCTTTGCAGTTCTTTCATCTCGCTGGGTGCGAGTCTATAAGGAGCACGAGCTATTGGTGCAGCTCCTGGTACAAGATCTATTTGAAATTCAACAGATCGATGTGGAGGTAGTCCCGGTAATTCTTTCGGAAATACATCGGGAAATTCTTTTGCGATGGGAACATCATTGATGCTCTTTTCTTCAGTTTGTACTTTCTCGACGTGTGCTAGAACAGATAGCAACCTTTTCTTATTAGTTTTTATGCCTTCAAATTACTAATAAGATGTAGCTTCGTGTTGCCCTTTTCTCCGTACACCATTAAGGGTTCTCCTTCTTCTCGTACAATGCGAATTGCATTTTCGTAACATACAATCTCTGCTTTCATCTTCTTCAGCCAGTCCATGCCAACTATTACATCAAAACTCCCTAACTCTACTGGTATCAAATCAATCTTAAATATTTCGCTACCCAGTTTAATTTCTCGATTCCGACACATATTATCTGCTGAAATTAATTTACCGTTTGCTAATTCGAGTAAAAATTTACTATCCAACGGCGTCAATGGACAACTTAATTTACCACAAAAATCTCTACTCATATAGCTTCTATCCGCACCCGAATCAAATAAAACGTAAGAAGATTTATTGTCAATAAGAAACGTACCCGTAACAAGCTCCGGGTCTTCCTGTGCCTCTACAGCATTAATATTGAAAACTCTTCCACGGCCTTGTCCATTCGTGTTCTCCTGGTTCGGGCAATTTCTAATAATGTGGCCCGGTTTTCCACATTTATAACAAACTACATTGGCATAACTTGCTCCGACACTACTTGCTCCGCCATTACTCGTTCCGACACCATTTGTTCCTTTCATTCTATTAACCCCTGGTCCGTAGACCTCACACTTCGCCGCGGTATGACCATTTCTTTTACACTTGTTGCAAAATTTGGTGCAGAACCCCGAGTGATTGATGTTTTAGCAGAGTGGTATAAAATAGTTATTAATTTTAGCAGGAAATACTATTAAATACGATACAATTTTACACAAGATATTTATTTATTTAGAGAATGGATATACTTAAACCTTGCTACAACACTTATAGGCAGTGTACCTAATCGTACAGTAGTGTAGTTTTTAGTAAGTCCGGTTCGTTCCACAGGGAAATCTTTAAACAAAGCTTAACGCTATATTACTTTTATAAAAATACAAATATATATATAAGTAATATTATTATTATAAAGGGGGGTTTTTACCGTTTAATGACCGGTTTGTCGATTTTAGAACTTTAGTCGCAGTTAAAACCAAATGTAAAATATTAAAAATAAATACAAGACTTAAATTAAAGCATAAAGTAAATAACGATAATGAAATTGTGAATAATAAAAGTGCGATAAAATAAACTTGCGATAATTAAAAAGTACGATAATTAAAAGTGCAATTAAATATAAAATAAAGGAAATTAAATATGAAATAAAAGAATTATGCTTATTTAAACTTCCGTAATCATGATGTTTGACGTGTTGATTTTAGTTTTATGCCCATGGGTTAATTGTCCTTTGTCCTGGATTATTTAATATGTCCGTCTGGTTTTTGTCCATAACAGTCCATCAGTCATAAATATAAAGTGCGAGTGTCCTCGTCAAATTATCCTTATACCCGAAGTTAAATATTCCAACTAATTGGGGACTTAAACTGTAACAAGATTTTAATACTTTGTTTAATAATTACACCAGGATGTCGACTGAGTGTAATCCAAGGTTTTAATATTTTGTTATCAATTATACCAAGTGTCCTTGTATATAATTTCACCCCTGTTTTAATTATTCTAGTGGCTATTAATCCATTCCCGTGTCCGGTTAAATGAACGATTATTCGTACATATAAATACCCCGCCCATCGTGTCCGATTGAGTGTATATGGTAATTTATAGGGACGCCCAATTGTAAATCTTTATATTAACATTAACAAACTATCATTTAGTTAAACAAATATAAAGCCCATTAATAGCCCATAGTCTAATTTCCACACGTGTCGTTCTTTTATCCAAACCCCAATTATGGTACAAAGCCCAATTACCCAGTTTTAGTAATTAACCCAACATCATAATTACTTCGGATTAAATAAGCATAATAATAACTTAGCTACGAGACATTAATGTAAAAAGGTTGAACATAACTTACAATGATTAAAAATAGCGTAGCGTTACACGGACAGAATTTCGACTTACACCCTTACAACATTCGCTAACATACCCTTATTATTATAATTATAATTAAAATATAAATTATAAATATATATATATATATATTTTACGATATAGATAGAGAGATGGATGGATATATGATGATTAAAATGCTCAGAATTCGATTGGCTTTATAGGGAGTTTCAAAACTTGGGGCTCCGCGACTCACGGCCCTTTTGGCCTTCAAACTCCGCGAGTCGCGGAGATTGAAATTACAGCTCAGTCCCTTTTGGAGTCTTTCTTGCCGACGGTTTTAAATATAAATATAATATATTAAATAATTATAAGAATTATTTAAATATTATATTATATTTATGTGCATAGTTAACTTGTAATTTTTAGTCCGTTGCGTCGAGCGTTGAGAGTTGACTCTGGTCCCGGTTCCGGATTTTCGAACGTCCTTGCGTATAATTTAATATCTTGTACTTTGCGTTTTGAATCTTGTACTCTTGTAATTTCGAGACATTTCTTATCAATAATTGGAACCTCTTTGATTGTCTTTTGTACTTTTGAGCTTTTTGGTCGTTTGCATCTTCAATTCGTCGAATCTGTCTTTTGTCTTCACCTTTTATTATTTAAACGAATATCACTTGTAAATAGAACAATTGCAACTAAAAGCTTGTCTTTCTTGAGGAATAATGCTATGAAATATATGTTCGTTTTTAGCATTATCAAATATTCCCACACTTGAGCGTTGCTTGTCCTCAAGCAATATCGTCTTGAAATACTAGAATCACTTCTTTATTCTTCACACTTTGTACATCAGTGATTTCTATACGGTGGTATAAACAATGGTAGTAACGATATGGTTTACAGTCCCACATGACTATAAAAATTTAGATCCATTAAGGAAATTGGATCTTTATGAAAACATTTGATCTTTTGAAAATTAAATCTAGTTTTTACCCTAGATAAGTTTTCCGGAATAACCCTTTACCGGTGTTTGCAAAATATTTTTGTGGGTTTGGTGGGTTTCAGATTTGAAAATTTTAGCTCAAAACTTGCGGTTTTGTGTCACCCACTTGCTAACCTTGTATTTGGGAAGCAACACGTCCAGTTTACTTGCTCCGTATATTACCTTTCGGTAAACTACCGTCCGGTTGTAAAGGAAAGCGTTGAACAAGCAACTGTTAAGGCAATGTCTAATGACATGTATTTGATTATGGTCTATAACGTGTCGGACGCAATTACTATCCTTGGTAGGAGCAATAGTAAAGCTCACCCTTATAATTTTTCGGTCCGGCACAAGGTCTTGTCTTTGACCATGCTATGCAACCACCGTTCTTATGGTTGACACCCGATTTGCTTCAGGTGACCTAATGAATTCCAGGTGAATTCCTAGGATTTTACGTTCAATGGTAATGAACGCTTTGAAAATAGGGTTTTCAGAAAACAAATCGGTTTGTAATTTTGATCAAAATATTTTCTCGTTCAAGCTCGAGTTTAGATATCATTGAATTCCATGAGTTTGAATTCTCAATCTTTAAGGTCAATCTCTAGGATTGAGTAATATCAGGCTTAAAAGCTGATTTTTAATCTTTAAGGAGATTATCCTTTCTAGGGATCTGATTCATTAGTCTTATCCAGCTAATTTGCATGGTGCCCCCCATTTTACGAGATAAATCCTTCTCATGGTTAGGATAAATCTGACCACTTGGCGACCCTGTTTAATGCTGAGGTCCGTGGATTTCCTGCTGATTTTAGTGATGACTTTTCTAGATTTTTTTGTCAACCTACAGCTGATCTGGACGACAACTTCATGACCTAAATCAAGAAGCGCGTTTCTTTTTTCGGAAGACTTTACTTCCTTTTAATGATGGAATTGATTCATCGTGTAGATCCATCTTTCTTTTCTTTCATCGGGTAAAATAGTTTAGTTTAGTCCAAAGCAAAAGTATTTTCAGTTATTTGTTACAGATATATGTGACATATGTTTAAGATAACTTGGTAAATTTTCCCACACTTGGCTTTTATTTTCCTTTTTATCGTCCTCTATTCCATTTTAAATGAATTTTAACATTTTGGTTTGTTTATCAATTTATGTCCTTTCCGAGGTAACAATAATTTCGGTGTTAAAACCTAGTTTTATCGTTCATAAATATGTATAAACATGATTTTGAGTTCATTTAATTGAAAATTTTTTTTTAAAAATTTTACTAGAATTGGGTAGTCAGTATATAAGACTAGGGCTGTTCTTTATTATCAGAGAGCACTAGATTCTAATACAACTACTGCTTTACTAGTATTTTTAATGGTAACCAAGTGTTTAAGATAAAAATTTTAAAATTCGAAAGAATTTAACCCCTTCCCACACTTAAGATCTTGCAATGCCCTCATTTGCAAGAAATCAGTAACAATTTAAATTATTGAGGGTGATTTTTGTGAAAATGATTAAATTTTTACCAAAGTTTCCAAATATATTGGCGTTTGTTTGCTGAATGATAAATGGTGCACATCATTTGTTCATTCCGTCTTGTTGTTATTTCACATATATTTTGCATCTTGTCGTCAAAATTAGTTGCTTTTGCTGAACTTAATGCCAGTCTTTGAAAATGCGTTGTTTTACCCTGTTGTATACATAAGATAAACTGCAAACATATATACATATTTTTGAAGTTTGGTATATTACCCCACATTCCAAAATTATTAAAATCTAAGAATAAAAGTTAGACAATTATAAAAACTATTACAATATTAACAAAAGTATTAAACGTATCAATCATTACAAATTACAAAATAAAATAAAAATAAGTAGACTAGGGATGATATTGATACCAATAGGGGTTCCAGGCATAACCATAGGTGCTATAAAATGCTTCGGCAGGGTTATACGTAGGATATGGTGGCTACATCTTTATAGACCAGGGAGGGAAGATGGGTTTCGGTGTAGGAATATAGTTTCTACCTATATGTTGGCAATGAGCTATGATTTGGTTCTGATGAACTTGCCAATCTTCAAATGCTCTCTGTCTAGCATATTCGTACTCCTGAGAAGCTATAAACCTTTGCATTTCTTGCATCTCATTTCCCCCCTCCTACATTACCTTGCTGTTGGTTTCTCTCAACCTGTGGATGTCTACCATGGTATTGTACTGCGGCGTTATTTCGCCTCTTCAAAACTTTCGCACCATGGTATACATTTAAACCTATAGTATCGCGGGGTTCTGGTTCTTCTACTAATAATCCCCCCGACTTATATCCACACCGAGATATTCACCAATCAAAGTAATAAAAATACCACCTCCTATTATGATATGCGATCTCATCCCCCGAACCATAGCTGATAAATAATAACCCACACAATACGGTATACTTACAGCGCTTTGTGGGTCTCGAATACACATATGGTAAAACAAATCCTGTTCATTTACCTTTTCCTTGTTCTTACCTCTTTGTGTAATCGAATTAGCTAAAAACCTATGAATCACTCTTAATTCGGCTCTATCTATATCCAAATAAGAGTAATTTCCCCCTTTGAAACGGTGATGGCTTGTCATTTGACTCCACACACCGTGCGTATCAAAATTTTCATCTATCTTTCTACCGTTTAGTATCAACCCTCTACAATCGGCAGATGCTAACTCCTCAGGCGTATATATACATAAAGCCTGAGCCATGTCTAGTAAAGACATGTGGCGCATCGAACCGCCTAACAAAAATCTAATAAAAGAACGATCGGTTAAACTAGCTACCCGATCATTCAACTCTATACTACACAATAATTCTTCACACCATACTTTATATACAGGTCTATGCATGGTGAATATGATGGAATTCAACATGACAACGAGTTCATATGTTTATATAATCACAAAACCCATTTTATGAATATAAAAGCAAGCGGAAGCATGATAATTTAGAAAACAAGTTAATATGTTTAACCATTTAAATTGAATCCCATGTAGATATCAAGTCATGAACATATGCTTACATATATTAACAAGGAGATTAGAGATTATACCTCCTCAAGTAAATTGAGGGCTGTTTTGGAATGAGCAAGATGATGATGAAGATGATGAAGAATGGAGCTTCAAAATGATGAGACCTCAAGGAGAAATACCCCAAACTTATGCCCCAACACCTAGCCTTTAGTTAGGATTTAATAAGACACTTAAATTACTTGCAAAATGAGCTTGAAGATCTCCCTATTGAGCTTCAAACCCCACGGCTCCAACTGCAGCAGAATGCAGTTTTTTTTGCACTTATTCTCTTGATATGTTTGCATGTGTGTGTAGCTTTTAGTCAAGGAGCATGCTTATAGATCCTTGGAAAAGTATGGGCCATTCAATGAAGAATCTCTAGCATGTGTTTTGAACTCCCAAAGCCACTACTAATGATCATTTTATAATATACTTTTATAAAAAAAACTGAATTTATAAAATCAGTTTTTTTTTTATAAAACATGATTTTATAAAACACATTTTATAAACTTGTATATTATTTGTTATGTATATTTTATAAAACCAACTTATAAAATGTAACATAACTTAATTAATTATTTAACCTATAAATAATTAAATCCTTGTTATAAGTTATTCCATAACTTATATAAACATATCAAGTAATATTATTTAAGAAACCTTTTCCTTAAAATTCAAGTGTCGCGTATTTAATCAATGATTCAATCGTTAAGATCAAATACGAATAAGGTGTCGGTAAGTTTGTTATTGGGTATGACCCGACTTGGATCATAACACGTTAGCCACATTAATTTAATATGTATCTCTGGCATACGAAATACCATCAATCTCCCACTTGCACGAGAAACATAAGAAATTAATGCAAGTGACGGATACCACCTAACGACCGTCCATCACCCCCAATATGTTATGACTTTTGCCATTCAATAACATCATCCCTTTCGAGTTCACATCTCGAATATGAATAGGTGAATCTTTTCATTACATCCTTTCGTCCTAGATGTCATGTTAATTCCAAGAGATACAGAGTGATCACTCTCTTTTAGATTTAACTTTATCAGGCCTTAGACATCTGACTCTCAACGAATAAGAGGGACAAATTCCATCTTGACTACATACGTCCTAAATATACACCTTGCATTATACCAGAGCTCTTCCTTATGAACTACCATATTTCAGACTAGCGAAGGAAAGAATCAAGGCACAATACTTGGTAAATATCAGAACCCAATATGTATCTCAGGTCAGAGGATACAATGATATTCTCCTTTAATCAAGACTACATGTGATCGACCACAAAGGCTCTATTTAGTAAGTCTTGAGAGCGGGTCTTCCAATATTTGTGTCCCACAAATATCTATGAACCTTGGTTGCAACCTTGCCCCACATTCATCCCGTGAATGTATACCAATCCAAGTTCATAATAGTCTAAACCTCACACTTGTTCCCACGAATGTGATCGACTACGGAATTTTAGAATAATTACTTATTCATGGATAAAATATGCAAAATAGGAACATAACTCAAGATAAATTAATGCCATAATTGTATAAATGAGTTTGAACTACTTCGTTCCGTTACACTACTTAAAACAGATCATGACCAATCACTAGAATATCGAAGCCCTAATGCATAAACATGTCCAGCATGTTTTGATCCATGTAAGAGCTTCGTGAGAGGATCCGCTATATTAAGATCTGTGTGAACTTTGCGAATACATATCTTTCCCTTTTCAACTTCATCCCTTATGTAGTTGAATCTCCGCTCAATGTGACGGGTCTTTTGATGAGCACGAGGTTCCTTGATTTGAGCAATCGCACCCTCGTTGTCACAAAAGATCTCAAGAGGGTCCTGAATGGAAGGGACTACTCCTAAGTCGTTGATGAATTTCTTCATCCATGCAGCTTCCTGAGCTGCCAATGATGCGGCGATGTACTCCGACTCTGTAGTGGATAGAGCAACAACATCCTGTTTTGAACTCTTCCAAGAGACCGCACCTCCATTTAATGTGAAGACATAACCGGATTGTGATCGAGAATCATCACGATCAGTTTGGAAACTCGCGTCCACGTAACCTTTTACAGCGAGTTCCTCCTCACCAGACCCATATATCAGAAACATATCCTTAGTCCTCCTAAGGTATTTCAATATACTTTTAACAGCAATCCAATGACTGTTTCCTGGGTTATTCTGGTATCTACTTGTCAGGCTAAGAGCGCATGACACATCCGGTCTAGTGCATATCATTGCATACATGATTGACCCAATGGCAGAAGCATATGGGATTTTCTTCATTCTCTCCTGTTCATCTTTCGTGGTGGGGCACTGAGATGAACTGAGAAGTGTTCCCTTTTGAATAGGTACCAAACCTTTCTTAGAGTTCTCCATCTTGAACCTTTTCAAGATTTTTTCAATGTATGCACTTTGATTTAAACCTATCAGTTTCTTGGATCTATCCCTGTAGATCCCAATCCCCAAAACGTATTGTGCTTCTCCAAGATGCTTAATGGAGAAGCATTTGCTTAACCAAGTTTTAACACCTTGCATTGCCGGAATATCATTTCCAAATAACAATATATCATCCACATATAGTACAAGGAACATGATAGTGCTCCCACTAGCTTTCTTGTATACACAAGCTTCATCACCATTTTTAATGAAGCCAAATTTCTTGGCCTCCTCATTAAAACGATGATTCCACATTCTAGATGCTTGTTTCAATCCGTAGATTGACTTCTTTAACTTGCATACCTTTTTAGGATATTTCGGATCAACAAAACCCTTAGGCTGAACCATATAGACATCTTCCTCAAGATGTCCGTTTAGGAAAGCGGTCTTGACATCCATCTGCCATATTTCATAATCATAATGAGCAGCAATGGCAAGTAATATCCTAATAGACTTTAGCATCGCCACAGGCGAAAAAGTTTCATCATAGTCAACCCCTTGAGTTTGAGTGAAACCTTTTGCTACAAGTCTAGCTTTATATGTATCCAAGTTTCCATGTATGTCGGTTTTCATTTTGAACAGCCATTTACAATCAACTAGCCTAGAGCCAGGAGGTTGCGCAACAAGTTCCCAAATTTGGTTGTCATACATGGATTGCATCTCAGCGTTCATGGCTTCCTGCCATTTATCTTTATCAATCCTTGATAAAGCATCTTGGTAGTTTATTGGTTCATCCAAATCAACCACATAGCAACCATCCATGAGAAACCCATATCTCTCAGGAGGATTACTAATCCTACCAGATCTGCGAACGTCTTGTGTATTTTGATCATCCATCTGATCACTCTCAACGTTTTCATGTTGAGTGCTAGTGTCAGCCAATTGTGTATTATCTACTTGATCTTGAACCTCTTCAAGATCTATCTTCCTTTCACTTTTGCCTTCCATTAGGAACTTAGTTTCAAGGAATTCAGCCTTCTGAGCAACAAATACATTCTGCTCAGAAGGATCATAGAAATAGTATCCCATATCTTCCTTGGGATATCCTATGAAGATACACTTCGTGGATCGAGCATTCAACTTATTAGGGACGTAACGCTTAGGATAAGCTTCACATCCCCATACCTTTAAGTATGATAGAGATGGAGGTTTTCCAAACCACATATCATGAGGAGTTCGTTCCACTTTCTTGGTTGGGGCCATATTTAAAATACGAGCCACGGAGCATAGACAATAACCCCAAAATGATAGAGGTAACGAGCTTCTCGCCATCATAGATCAAACCATATCCATTAGGGTTCGGTTCCTCCTTTCGGACACACCATTAAGCTGTGGTGTCCCGGGTGGAGTAAGTTGCGAGATAATACCACAACTTCTAAGATGATCTTGGAAGGCATCGCTTAGGTATTCACCTCCTCTATTGGTTCGAAGTACCTTAATTGTCTTATTGAGTTGATTTTGTACTTCGTTTTGATACTCTTTGAATGCTTCAAAAGTTTCGTCCTTATGTCTTAACAAGTAGACATATCCGAAACGACTGAAGTCATCAATGAAAGTAACGAAGTATCTTTCACCATTCCTAGCTATGGGCTTAAAGGGTCCACATACATCCGAATGTATTAATCCCAAAAAGTCCTTAGCCCTTTCGTAGGTCCCTTTGAAAGGTGCTTTAGTCATTTTGCCTTGTAAACAAGATTCACATACATCAAATGAGTCTAGTTCATTTGATTTCAAAAGGCCATTCTTTTGGAGTGTATGCATTCGATTCTTGTTTATGTGACCAAGGCGACAATGCCATAAGTAGGAATCACTCAAATCCCTTTTGAGTTTCTTGGTGCTAGTATGGTATATTGAGCTACTAGATGATGTGTCATCATGAACCAATTCATAAATTCCATTTGAAGGCGAAGCCTTAAAATAAAATACATTATCTAAATAAACGTGGATATCATCATTAACAAAATTAAGATAAAAACCACATTGTTTTAAACGGGAAACCGAAATAATGTTTCGACATAAATCCGGTGCATACAAAACATTGTTCAAAATAAGTTCCAAACCACTCGGAAGTTTTAATATAAAGTCTCCTTGAGCCTTCACTTGCACTTTGGCTCCATTACCCATAAAGAGACTTGATGTTCCCGTTTGCTTGCTACTTCTTTTGAACCCCTGCAAAGAATTGCAAATGTGAGTTCCACATCCAGTGTCTAATACCCATGTATTAGAAGAAGTAATACTAAGCTCTATATATACCATATATATGTAACCTGAGGATTGCCCCGCATCCCTCTTTTCCTTCAACTCCTTAAGGTAGACCGGGCAATTGCGTTTCCAGTGACCCATTTCACCGCAACCGAAGCACGGGTCTTCCTTGGGGTTTGCTTGTCCGGCAACCTTTTGCTTCTTGTTCTTGTTTTTGGTTGGGGTAACCATCCTCCCCTTTCCCTTGCCTTGATGGGCGGGTCCTTTCTTCTTAGCCGCCTTTGGCTTAGAGGTGTTGTTACCTTTGGACCCACCATCATTGATCATTAGCACGGGTGAAGCCCTCTTACCCATGCTAGTTTTCGCCGTCCTTAACATGCCATGAAGTTCACCAATGGTCTTATCCATCCCATTCATATTGTAATTAATTACAAATTGGTCAAACCTCTTTGACAGGGAGTTTAGGATAAGATCAGTGGCTAGCTCATTAGATATGTTGAGATTAAGACGGTTTGCGCGATCAATAAGGCTTTTCATTTTGAGGACATAAGAGGATACGGATTGGGTGTCATCCATACGACATGCATGTAACGCTCGAACCGTTTCGAAGCGCTCAACACGTGCTTGTTGAAGGAACATCTCCTTCAATTGCGTAATCATGTCATATGCACTATGATGTTCGAAATCCTTTTGGAGTTCGGGTATCATAGTCCCAAGCATTAGGCAAGCGACTTGCACCGAATCGGCGCAATACTTATCCCATTAAGCCATGCCTTCCGTATCATCCTCGTCGGGTTGATCGGGAATGGGGTCTTCCAACACATACGCCTTATCCTCAAGTTTGAGGACAATCCTAAGATTGCGGAACCAATCCATAAAGTTCGTATGGTTGAGTTTGTCTTTCTCGAGGAGAGACCTTAACAATAGGTTGTTCAAGTTAATAGGTGCGTTTTGCATGTTGTTGTTATTGGCGGCCATCTACAAAATTTAACAAAGTTCATTTAAGTATCGATTTTAATTTAACAATCAATACCCTTTAAATCCAATTGATATTTATTAAATTTTAGAATCCAACGGTAAACCAAATTTCGGTTAGGTGACTTTTATCCCGTCATTTGGTTTAGCTAGGTAGTCATTGTATAACAATTGCAATCCTTTTGCAACTTCTAAGTTATGGGATCATGCAATCCTTTTGAATGGCATATTATCCCATCAACGCCTATTTGTTCATCATGCTTCGGTGACCCTAAGTTCATGATTTCCAAATCAAGTCGTCCTACTTGTATAGACATGTAAACTTAGCATACAAGTGGTTAGGTGACCTTTATCCCACAAGTGTGCGAAATTTACCTTAATCATATTAGTTTACTCATAACGGTTAGGTGACCTTTATCCCATTATAAGTTCCCTAATATTTTTAAGTGTCATACAATAGGATGGCGTTTAAACTTGTTGACCTAGTGTAAAGGGTTTTAAGTTTTCTTTAATTCTAGTTTGAGAAAACATTTATGCCATACACCAACATGCATTTAGTGTATGGTTTATTTGAAATCCATTTTCAAGTCTAGTAATTTTAACCAATTACTTGATATAAACCAATTTATATATATGATCCTTATCATGTTCTTAATAACCGTTTATTAATGTTCTTTTAGAGATTTCTAATTTAACCAATTAAATTATCGTTTTGTTCATTGCATATAGTTAATAATTTAACCAATTAAATTGTAGTTTTGCTTGTTGTTAACTTGTGTGATAACTTGTTGTAGTAACATACACAATCCATAATCATACAAGAAATTAAAACAACCACGCATGCAAAACAAATGTTCACAATCAAGCCTATCGGTAGACATTTTGTTTAGCCGAAAACAAAATGCCACCGGTCAATGGGTAAAACACAAAGTAATAGGTTTTAACCTCCTACTTAACCTTGCATCCACATGCTTCTTGTGTTCTTCATGCATCTTCATCTTGTTACAAAATATATCCTAATACATTTTGTCTAGAAAATGAAAATACAACCTAATCTATTTTACATGCCAAATATAAAATAAATTACATAACTAAATGAATATTATTACAAACCAATTGAATGAATAATTACAACCATATTGAAATTAACAAATCAACTAAACAAACATTCATTCAACCGCAAGGTCTTGGCTATGATTGTGAACAACAACATATGAAAAAAATATGAACCAAATGGCAAACCAAAACCAATTTTGGAGCCCCCAACAATTCGGCCTAAGCCTTAACCCACCCAAAACCAATAATTTTTGCATTCTATTTTCATGCATGTACATAAAATGCAAAGTTATGGTGAGTTCAAAAAACCATCACGAAGCATATTTCAAGACTTCGGCTCTAGATACCATTGATGGAATTCAACATGACAACGAGTTCATATGTTTATATAATCACAAAACCCATTTTATGAATATAAAAGCAAGCGGAAGCATGATAATTAAGAAAACAAGTTAATATGTTTAACCATTTAAATTGAATCCCATGTAGATATCAAGTCATGAACATATGCTTACATATATTAACAAGGAGATTAGAGATTATACCTCCTCAAGTAAATTGAGGGCTATTTTGGAATGAGCAAGATGATGATGAAGATGATGAAGAATGGAGCTTCAAAATGATGAGACCTCAAGGAGAAATACCCCAAACTTATGCCCCAACACCTAGCCTTTAGTTAGGATTTAATAAGACACTTAAATTACTTGCAAAATGAGTTTGAAGATCTCCCTATTGAGCTTCAAACCCCACGGCTCCAACTGCAGCAGAATGCAGTTTTTTTTGCACTTATTCTCTTGATATGTTTGCATGTGTGTGTAGCTTTTAGTCAAGGAGCATGCTTATAGATCCTTGGAAAAGTATGGGCCATTCAATGAAGAATCTCTAGCATGTGTTTTGAACTCCCAAAGCCACTACTAATGATCATTTTATAATATACTTTTATAAAAAAAACTGAATTTATAAAATCAGTTTTTTTTTATAAAACATGATTTTATAAAACACATTTTATAAACTAGTATATTATTTGTTATGTATATTTTATAAAACCAACTTATAAAATGTAACATAACTTAATTAATTATTTAACCTATAAATAATTAAATCCTTGTTATAAGTTATTCCATAACTTCTATAAACATATCAAGTAATATTATTTAAGAAACCTTTTCCTTAAAATTCAAGTGTCGCGTATTTAATCAATGATTCAATCGTTAAGATCAAATACGAATAAGGTGTCGGTAAGTTTGTTATTGGGTATGACCCGACTTGGATCATAACATGTTAGCCACATTAATTTAATATGTCTCTCGGGCATACGAAATACCATCAGAATAAACGTACCCAGTCATTAAAAGTAGAATTACCATACCTCTGTACAAGTAATTCCCTAATTGGACCGGCCAATTCTACAGCTTCTAAGGGTCCCCATTCTATGACCCTCGGTACCTCAACAACCTTAGAATGAAGAGTATGCAAACCCCTTTGATATTTTGGATAATTTATCCAAAGTCTGTCAAATCTCAGGTTCGGGTGCAACTCTTCCAAGTGCATATCAGAAAAGGTCATGACTGGATAAGGTATATCCTGCTTGTAGTAGTTATCCACCTCCTGTTGTTCCGCATTCTCAGCAGGAGCATTGCGGGCTTGGGATGAAGATTCACCCCTTTCAGTCTGCAAAACACATCAAACACAATTTTTGTGCATCCAAATATGCATTAGTGTCAGCAAAATCATCAATCAAAATAATTACAATGACATGATCAATTTATATCAAACTTAAGCTCATTTTCATATTTTCATAAAATCTACACTTTTTCAAATAAGCATATACGAAAATGTTCGTCAGGTTCATAAGCATTCATTTCAAATAACATGTCAAAATAATCATTACTAGCAATTAAACAAGTTTCAAATGGCATTATCTCTCAAAAATCAAGTTCATGAATTTTAGACTTGAAAAAGTCCACTTTAATTCTCAAAATCATGTTTAGGCTCAAAGTTTGTATCATTTAACTACCTAGACATGTTACACTACTTAATTTAGCAACAATTCATGATAAAAATTGGCCATAACCTGTTTATATCAAAAAGCCCCGAATTTGCTCAAGAACACAAACCTTAGATTACTCAAAATTTGAAGTTTAAGGCTTCTAATCATGTTAAACAGCATCAATCTAGGTTATACAAGCATAATACATAAACAATTTAAGCCTAATTACACTAAAAAGCATCAAAATCAAATTGGGGAAAAAATGGCTCAAGAACACTAAATTTCGGATTAAATGGTGTTTAGGTGTAGAAATTTACCATTTTTCTTGAGTAATTCCTAGATAGCATCCTTCTCAACATGATTTTAGTAAAAGATTTGGTGATTAACGGTTAAAAATTGTGATTTTGGGGGTGTTTTTTGGTGTTTTTTTTCGGAGTATTTCGCAGTGTTTTCTGTTTTGGGGGTGTGGACTGATCAGTTTGTGCCTTTATATTTTTTTTTCTGTATTTTGGTCCTCCTGCGACTCGCCGCATTTAAGCCTTCAAACTCCGCGAGTCGCGGAGTTTGGTATTTTATTATTTTTTTTTATATATAATCTTTAACTTATAAAACAATTAAGTAAATAATTTTTAAAATTTTGTTTTCCTTATTATTGAGGACGAGGTCGTTTCGGATCGATGTCCTAGTCTGTCCCTCGACAAAATTTTAAAATTTGTCTTTTTGTAGCGATTGTTTTAAAAGCTAAGATTTTTGGTTTTTTAATGTTTTTGGCACACTTTAATTCAATAAGATTAAAAATAATGATAATAAAAGTTCTCGTCCCTCCCTTGGGTAAAGCAATTTCGGTTCAAAGACCTAGTCTTCAACTTACGACGAATTTTAAAAATCATATTTTTAACTTAATGAGATAAAGTAAATTTTTTTGTTTTTAAATTCACACAATTTAATTATAAAATTCAAAATTAATATTAAAAATTCACACCAAACTTACAATTTAAAATGCATAAAATTAAAAATTCATATTTTAAAAATTAAAAATTCATATTAAAAATTCACACCAAACTTATTTTAATTTTTCAAATATTTATAATTTTAAAAATATTGATTTTACAAAGTTTACAATATTAATTTAAGATTTAAATATTAATTTTAAAAACGTGGTAAAAATAAAATTAAAAATCTTTTTGGCTTTTTATCCCACTTTAATCAATCAAATATTATCAAAAATATGCGCCCCTCTTTTCGGTAAAGTAATTTCGGTTCCAAAACCTAATTTAACTCATGACGAATTTTTGAAATATTTTGGGTTGATTGATTAAAGATATTTATACCTTAAGAATAAACGTTAAATTTCGCAGTGATGTAATAAATTTTTGAATGATATCAATAATTTCGGTCGCCAAACCTAATTTTATTCAATACCAATTTAATACTTTTTAGCGAACAAATTAGCGTTTATTATCAAAAGGTTAAAAATAAAATAAAAATAAAATAAAAACTGTACAGACATACCTGTGAAATAGATTTCTTAGTTATATGATCTATCCCCTTCATAAGATAGTCGGTTTAATTGGTTTTCCATAGCTACATAGGCGTAACCTCGAGCATTCAGTGTCTTTTCTTCTAAACATATGAACGGTCCGTCTCTGCATAAAGTAACAGATTCGGTATTTGAATAGGTTTGATTATTTGAACATTTACCTCCATGTGACCATTTTCCGCATTTGTGACATCTTTCTAGGTGTCGTGCTCTTCTTTTCGCTGCGGATTTTGATTTTCCTTTACCAAATTGTAACTTATTATCTTCGCATCTGGATTCTTTTCTAACTCTGTCCATTCTTTCTCTGATTACTGATACTAGTTCACTCGGTAGTATGTCATTATTACGTTTAGTGATCAAAGCGTGTAGCATTAGACCATGGTTTAGTTCACAGGCAGTCTTCATTTTGTAAAAACCTAAAAAAAATAAAAATTCAGAATGGGGGGAGAAGACTAGTTCTTTAGGGTCTGCTAGGGAAAGACCATTCGGGTTCCATTTTCGAGAACTACACGAAAATAGATAATCTAACTCTAACAGAAATACATATTATCCTTTAAAGACTTGATTCTCCCCACACTTAGTTAGCTGTGGTGTCGAAATTGTGATTAACTTCGTTGTCAACTTCCATCGGACCATGTATGTAATGTTTAAATCTGTGACCATTAACTTTAAATTCAATCCCTTTTGAATTTATTAATTCTATCGTTCCGTATGGAAAAACTCTTTTGACTATGAATGGTCCAGACCATCTTGATTTCAATTTTCCAGGAAATAGCTTGAATCGTGAATTGAAAAGAAGAACTCTGTCTCCTTCTTTAAATTCTTTTGAACTTCTGATTCTTTTATCATGCCATTTCTTCGTTCTTTCCTTATAGATTAACGAATTTTCGTATGCTTCATGTCTTAATTCTTCTAATTCGTTTAGTTGACTTAATCGTAGACGTCCAGCTTCATGTAAATCAAGATTACATGTCTTCAAAGCCCAAAATGCTTTGTGTTCAATTTCTACTGGAAGATGACATGCTTTTCCATAAACAAGTCTAAAAGGTGTGGTTCCAATTGGAGTTTTGTAGGCTGTTCTAAAAGCCCAGAGTGCATCCTCCAATTTAATGGACCATTCCTTCGGATTTGATCCTACGGTTTTCTCTAGAATACGTTTTAAAGCTCGGTTTGTATTTTCAACTTGTCCACTTGTTTGTGGATGATATGCGGTGGAAATTTTATGAGTTACTCCATATCTTTTAAGAACTTTCTCAAGTTGATTATTACAGAAATGAGTACCCCGATCACTTATTAAAGCTTTCGGTGTTCCAAACCTTGCAAAAAGACATTTTAAAAAGTTGACTACAACTCGTGCATCGTTAGTTGGGAGAGCTTGTGCTTCCGCCCATTTAGATACATAATCAATGGCTACGAGTATATATAGATTATTATGAGATTTTGGAAATGGACCCATAAAGTCAATACCCCAAATGTCAAATACTTCACATACTTGGATGACATTTTGTGGCATTTCATCACGTTGACTTATTTTTCCGGCTCTTTGACATGCATCACAGGATTTGCAAAGAAGGTGTGTGTCTTTGTAAATTGTAGGCCAATAGAATCCAGCTTCATAAACTTTTCTTGCTGTTAGTTGAGGCCCATAATGCCCTCCTGTTGGTCCTGTGTGACAATGGTTTAATATTTTACTGGCTTCATCTCCAAATACACATCGGCGTATTATTCCATCGGGACAACTTTTAAACAGATGAGGATCTTCCCAGAAATAGTGTTTTATATCACTGAAGAATTTCTTTCGTTTTTGGTATGATAATCCTTTTTCAAAGAATCCACAAACTAAGTAGTTTGCATAGTCTGCAAACCATGGGATTTCTTTATAATCTATCTTCAATAGATATTCATCTGGAAAGTTGTCTTGTATGGCCGATTCATTTAGAACTTCTAATTCGGGATTTTCAAGACGAGAAAGATGATCAGCGGCGAGATTTTCTGCTCCTCTTTTATCTCGGATTTCAATGTCAAACTCTTGTAAGAGTAAGATCCAACAGATTAATCTTGGTTTAGCATCTTGTTTTGAAAATAGGTATCTAAGAGCAGAATGGTCGGTATAGACCACCGTTTTTGCTAGAACGAGATATGATCGAAATTTGTCAAAAGCAAAGACAATAGCAAGGAGTTCTTTTTCAGTAGTTGTATAGTTCGTTTGTGCTCCTTGTAACGTCTTACTAGCATAATATATAGGTTGAAATCGTTTTTCAATCCTTTGTCCTAAAACGGCTCCCATTGCAAAATCACTTGCATCGCACATTAGTTCAAATGGTAGATTCCAATTTGGTGTTATCATGATCGGTGCATTAGTGAGTTTCTCTTTAAGAATATTAAAAGATTTGATACACTCATCGGAAAAGATGAATGGAGCATCCTTTTCTAGGAGTTTATTCATAGGAGTGGCAATTTTAGAAAAATCTTTTATGAAACGTCGGTAAAAACCGACATGCCCTAGAAAACTCCTAACTCCTCTAACATTGGTGGGATGTGGAAGTTTAGCAATTACATCTACTTTAGCTCTATCCACTTCAATTCCTTCTTTTGAAATTTTATGTCCAAGAACGATGCCTTCTTTAACCATGAAATGGCATTTCTCCCAATTAAGTACTAGATTTGATTGTTCGCATCTAATAAGCATTCGTTCAAGATTAACTAGACATAATTCAAATGTATCACCGAAGACTGAAAAGTCATCCATGAAAACTTCCATGCATTCTTCTATCATGTCGTGAAAAATCGCCATCATGCACCTTTGGAAGGTTGCTGGGGCGTTGCAAAGTCCAAATGGCATGCGTTTGTAAGCAAAAGTACCATAAGGACACGTGAATGTGGTTTTCTCTTGATATTCGGGTGCTATTGGAATTTGAAAATATCCGGAAAATCCATCTAGAGAACAATAATAACTATTTCCGGCTAATCTTTCCAACATTTGATCTATGAAAGGTAAGGGAAAGTGATCTTTTCTGGTGGCGTCATTTAATTTTCTATAATCAATACATACACGCCATCCTGTTACAGTCCTAGTAGGAATAAGCTCATTTTTCTCATTTGTAATGACAGTCATGCCACCCTTCTTAGGCACGCATTGAACTGGGCTTACCCATGGACTATCAGAAATTGGATAAATTAAACCTGCATCTAGCAGTTTAATAATCTCTTTTTTTACTACATCTTGCATATTAGGATTTAGTCTTCGTTGGCGTTGCACATACGTTTTATGACCTTCTTCCATAAGGATTTTATGTGTGCAATACGAAGGACTTATTCCTTTAATATCATGAATCTTCCATGCAATGGCTGGTTTATGAGCTTTCAACACAGAAATGAGTTATGATTTCTCATTTTCAGTAAGAGAAGACGATATTATTACAGGTAATTCAGATTCACCATGTAAATAAGCGTATTCCAAATGGTTTGGAAGTGGCTTTAATTCTAATTTCGGAGGTTCTTCTATCGATGATTTATATCGATATCTGTCTTCTTCTTTTAGCATTTGAATTTCTTCTGTTGTTGGTTCATATCCATTAGCTATTAGTGTAGCTAACATTTCAGCTTCATCAATTGGTTCATTACCTACTCCTAAAGAACATTCTCCTGTTCCTTGTAATTCTGGAAATTCTTCTAATAATTCTGCATGAGCATCTATAGTTTGAATATAATAACATGTATCATCTGCAGATTGTGGTTGTTGCATTGCTCTATCAACTGAAAAGGTAACACTCTCATCCTCTATACTTAGGGTCAGTTTCTTACCGAACACGTCTATCATTGCTTTAGCCGTGTTTAAGAATGGTCTTCCTAATATGAGAGGAACTTGAGAATCTTCTTCCATGTCCAAAACAACAAAATCTACTGGAAATACTAAAGTACCAACTTTAACTAGCATGTTCTCCATTATCCCTCTAGGATATTTTATTGATCTATCGGCTAGTTGTATGCTTATTCTGGTTGGTTTCAATTCTCCAAGGTCTAGTTTAGCGTATAGTGAATATGGCATTAGATTTATACTAGCACCTAAGTCTGCCAATGCTTCTATTGAACTAAGACTACCCAGAAAACATGGAATTGTGAAACTTCCTGGATCAGATAGTTTTTCTGGTATCTTATTCAACAGCACTGCTGAACAATTAGCATTCATGGTAACAGCCGAGAGTTCTTCCATTTTCTTTCTATTTGAGATTAGATCTTTCAAGAATTTAGCATATCTAGGCATTCCTGAAATCACATCAATGAAAGGAAGATTTACATTTATCTGTTTAAACATATCCAAGAATTTGGATTGCTCGGCTTCAAGTTTCTCTTTCTTCATTTTACTCGGGTAAGGAAGTGGTGGTTGGTATGGTTTAACATAAGGTTTAGCCTTAACTGTGTTATCTTCATTAACCTTTTCAACTACAGGTTCTTTTTCCTTATCTTGATCAGGTTGTGGTTCTTGTGGAGTAGGAATAGCTTCATCAGAAGTTACAGGTATTTCAGGTGGTTTAAGTGTTGTACCACTTCTTGTGGTAATGGCTTTAGCTGTTTAATTCCGGGGGTTAGCATTTGTATCACTAGGTAGACTTCCCGGTTTTCTTTCACCTATTAACCTTGCTAGGTTACTTACTTCTTGTTCCAGATTTTGAATAGAAGCTTGTTGATTTCTAAATGCTTGAGCATTTTGTTCATTAGTTTGTTTCTGAGATGTGAAAAACTGCGTTTGAGTTTCAACTAGCTTCGTCATCATATCTTCTAAATTCGGCTTTTTATCATCGGTTTGTTGTGGTGGTTTGTTTTGAAAATTAGGTCTTTGCTGATTGTAAGTATTATTGGATACTTGTTGATTGCTAGGACTTTGTTGGTTGTTGTATGGAATATTCCGGTTATAATTCTGGTTTTGATTGTAAATCGGTCTTGGCGGTTGATAATTATTCTGATAATTATTTCCAGGCCTTTGGTTTATGTATGAAATATTCTCTCTTTGTTCCATTGTTAATTCAATACTGAGACAATCTTTTGTCAAATGTGGTCCTCCACACTGCTCACAACTAATTCGTATTGAGTGAATATCTTTAGTCATCTTTTCCATTCGTCTCTCCACAGCATCTATCTTTGCGGAAATGGAATCTAAGTCTTGGCTAGAATCGGCTCTAGCTACTTTAGATGATCTAACGATATATTTTTCTTGGTGCCACTCATGTGAGTGGGAAGCAGTGTTATCAATAATTTTGTAAGCATCAGTTTCGGTTTTCTTCATAATAGAACCACCAGCTGCTATATCTATGTTTTTCCTTGTAGTGATGTCGCATCCTTGGTAGAATATTTGTACTATTTGACAGGTATCTAAACCATGTTGCGGACATCCTCTTAACAACTTTCCATATCTTGTCCACGCCTCATATAGAGTTTCATTCGGTTTCTGTGTGAACGTAACAATTTCTGCTTGAAGTCTTACGGCTTTAGATGCCGGAAAGAATTGTTTAAGAAATTTTTCAACTAAAACGTCTCATGTATCAATCGCCCCTTCAGGTAACGATTCCAACCAATCTTTGGCTTCTCCCTTTAAAGTCCAGGGAAATAACATGAGATATATCTGTTCATCCTCCACTTCTCGGATTTTAAATAGTGTGCAGATCCTATTAAAGGTACGTAAATGTTCATTTGGATCTTCCTTCGGCACACCACTAAATTGGCATTGATTAGTCACCATGTGTAGAATTTGTCCTTTGATTTCATAATCTGGCGCATTAATGTCTGGATGAGTAATTGCGTGACCTTGGCCAGTGCGTTTAGCTCTCATTCGGTCTTCCATACTTAAAGGTTCCAGATTCTCCATAATTGAATTTGTTGAATCGGAATCACTAGAGGATTCTGATTTAATGGTTCGTTCCTCAACAATCTCTGTTTGAATGATTGGTGGTTCCGGAGGAAATTTTAGTGGTTCAGGATCTACGAATCGTTCCTGAATATTCTCCGGATTCTCAATTGTGAGGTCAGGTTCAAAAAATGGATTATCGGAAATTTGAACTGAAGTACTTGGTCGACTGGATGACGATTCTAAAGAAAAATCAACGGCAGTAATATTTGCTAAATGTCTTGATCTAGTTACAGGTGGTGAACGTACAAAAGGTGGTGAACGTCTTGCTCGGTGCATTCACTGAATATCCTATTAGTTTTTAAAAGGAAAGAAAAATTATAATAAGTTATCCAATCAATAGACTTTTCTGATTTTGCCCACGTTTCGAATAGCCAAAAGATGCAGCAGAGGGGCAGGATTCGTTTGGTCTCAATATAATTGAGGACTGTTTGGCTCCAATAACCCGGTCCACGTACAAATCCAACTATTACTACGAACTAAAAAATTTTGATGTCTATCAATTTAACCACTTAAAATAAATTTTCGTAATTTTAAGAAAATTTAGATAAGAAGTAGAATAAAAATCTATGTCCTAAAACTAGAATAGCGAGAAATAAGAAAGAAAAAGAGTTCGTCGGAAAAGGTCGAAAAAGAAAAATGGTTGAAAAATAAAAGGTGACGGAAAAATAAAAGAAACTTATAAGACTTAAAAATACTTGACTAACCTAACCTTATTACTACAACTAACTTAAAATTATAATCGCAAATTGAGATTACTAATTGGAATGATAATTGATACATAGTAAAAGGTGTCTAAAAATATTAAAGCTTACAGGAAAAACTATATCCCAAATGGAAATAACTTAAAAAGAAACTAAAACTTAAAAAGGCGTCGCAAAATTCTAAAGCACCTAAATCTTAGTCTAAAGAAAAAGCACTTAAGGAATTCTACGGCAAAGCCTAAAAATCTAGAAGTAAAAATAACTATGGCAAAAACTATGTTTAAAACTAAATATGAGCTAAAAATACAAATATTACGTTAAAACGATTAAAAAGGGATAAAATATAAAAATATATAAAAAGTTGTAAAAAGTACAATTTTTATAAAAATATTATTTTTATATTATTTATTTATTAAAACTACTAATTTTATAAATTAATTAAACTAATTAATACTAAATAATACAAATTAATTAAAACTTAAATTAAATACTAAATTAATTAAATATTTAACCCTAATTACAAATTAATTAATAATAATTAATAATACTCCGTAATAAATGCAGGATTAGGGCTTCCTGTTGGTGTCAGGTCCCCTCCGCGAGTTGCGGTATTCAAGGCACCAAACCCCGCGACTCGCGGGGTTCAGAAATTCAACTGACAGGTTTAAAATTCGACGCGTTTTTCTTTATTTTTTTTTATTTTCTGTTTTCTGTTTTTATATTTTCTGTTTATATTAATTAAAATATTTATATAATTTAAATAAAACTTATCTTTAATAACTAAGATAAAAATAAAATACTTTATAACAATAAAAAAAATATAGATTTATATATATTTATATTTTTTTTTTCGGTTTTTTATATTTATAAAATATATTTATAAAATAAATTAAATAAAACTTATATTTTTACAAACTAAAGAAACTTTATAAAACTTAAATATTTATCAAAATCTTAAAAATACCCATATTTTTGTTTTTCTTTTTATATTTTCGAATATTTAAAACGTATTTTTATAAAAACGAATTTTAATAAAAGTAAACTAATTTTTTTTTTATTAGCGTTGCGCTTCCGGCTTTTAAGAGTAGTTCCCCGGCAGCGGCGACAAAAATACTTGATGTTTTAGCAGAGTGGTATAAAATAGTTATTAATTTTAGCAGGAAATACTATTAAATACGATACAATTTTACACAAGATATTTATTTATTTAGAGAATGGATATACTTAAACCTTGCTACAACACTTATAGGCAGTGTACCTAATCGTACAGTAGTGTAGTTTTTAGTAAGTCCGGTTCGTTCCACAGGGAAATCTTTAAACAAAGCTTAACGCTATATTACTTTTATAAAAATACAAATATATATATATATATAAGTAATATTACTATTATAAAGGGGGTTTTTACCGTTTAATGACCGGTTTGTCGATTTTAGAACTTTAGTCGCAGTTAAAACCAAATGTAAAATATTAAAAATAAATACAAGACTTAAATTAAAGCATAAAGTAAATAACGATAATGAAATTGCGAATAATAAAAGTGCGATAAAATAAACTTGCGATAATTAAAAAGTACGATAATTAAAAGTGCAATTAAATATAAAATAAAGGAAATTAAATATGAAATAAAAGAATTATACTTATTTAAACTTCCGTAATCATGATGTTTGACGTGTTGATTTTAGTTTTGTGCCCATGGGTTAATTGTCCTTTGTCCTGGATTATTTAATATGTCCGTCTGGTTTTTGTCCATAACAGTCCATCAGTCATAAATATAAAGTGCGAGTGTCCTCTTCAAATTATCCTTATACCCGAAGTTAAATATTCCAACTAATTGGGGACTTAAACTGTAACAAGATTTTAATACTTTGTTTAATAATTACACCAGGATGTCGACTGAGTGTAATCCAAGGTTTTAATATTTTGTTATCAATTATACCAAGTGTCCTTGTATATAATTTCACCCCTGTTTTAATTATTCTAGTGGCTATTAATCCATTCCCGTGTCCGGTTAAATGAACGATTATTCGTACATATAAATACCCCGCCCATCGTGTCCGATTGAGTGTATATGGTAATTTATAGGGACGCCCAATTGTAAATCTTTATATTAACATTAACAAACTATCATTTAGTTAAACAAATATAAAGCCCATTAATAGCCCATAGTCTAATTTCCACACGTGTCGTTCTTTTATCCAAACCCCAATTATGGTACAAAGCCCAATTACCCAGTTTTAGTAATTAACCCAACATCATGATTACTTCGGATTAAATAAGCATAATAATAACTTAGCTACGAGACATTAATGTAAAAATGTTGAACATAACTTACAATGATTAAAAATAGCGTAGCGTTACACGAACAGAATTTCGACTTACACCCTTACAACATTCGCTAACATACCCTTATTATTATAATTATAATTAAAATATAAATTATATATATATATATATATATATATATATATATATATATATATATATATATATATATATATATATATATATATATATATATATATATATATATATATATATTTTACGATATAGATAGATAGATGGATGGATATATGATGATTAAAATGCTCAGAATTCGGTTGGCTTTATAGGGAGTTTCAAAACTTGGGGCTTCGCGACTCGCGGCCCTTTTGGCCTTCAAACTCCGCGAGTCGCGGAGATTGAAATTACAGCTCAGTCCCTTTTGGAGTCTTTCTTGCCGACGGTTTTAAATGTAAATATAATATATTAAATAATTATAAGAATTATTTAAATATTATATTATATTTATGTGCATAGTTGACTTGTAATTTTTAGTCCGTTACGTCGAGCGTTGAGAGTTGACTCTGGTCCCGGTTCCGGATTTTCGAACGTCCTTGCGTACAATTTAATATCTTGTACTTTGCGTTTTGAATCTTGTACTCTTGTAATTTCGAGACGTTTCTTATCAATAATTGGAACCTCTTTGATTGTCTTTTGTACTTTTGAGCTTTTTGGTCGTTTGCGTCTTCAATTCGTCGAATCTGTCTTTTGTCTTCACCTTTTATTATTTAAACGAATATCACTTGTAAATAGAACAATTGCAACTAAAAGCTTATCTTTCTTGAGGAATAATGCTATGAAATATATGTTCCTTTTTAGCATTATCAGTGATACTTTTCACACCTTTGGCATAGCTGCTTCTGATTGTTGTTGTTGTTGCGGTTGTTATTGTTGTTGGGATGATTGTTGTAGTTGCTGTTGCTGTTGTTGTTGTTGTTGTTGTTGTTGTTGTTGTTGTTGTTGTTGTTGTTGTTGTTGTTGTTGTTGTTGTTGTTGTTGTTGTTGTTGTTGTTGTTGTTGTTGTTGTTGTTGTTGTTGTTGTTGTTGTTGTTGTTGTTGTTGTTGTTGTTGTTGTTGTTATTGTTGTTGTTGGGCCATTTGTTATAGTTGCGATTGATGTTGCGATTGTTGGGATAATTGTTGTGATTATTATTGTAATTGCTGTTGTTGTTGTATTGGTGATTCTTATCACCGTTTTCCTCCCACTTTCTTTTGACTTGCTTCACATTGGCCTCTTCAGCCGTCTGTTCTTTAATTCTTTCCTCAATCTAGTTCACTAGTTTGTGAGCCATTCTACATGCCTGTTGTATGGAGGCGGGCTCGTGTGAACTTATATCTTCTTGGATTCTTTCCGGTAATCCTTTCACAAACGTGTCGATCTTCTCTTCCTCATCTTCGAACGCTCCCGGACACAATAGGCACAATTTTGTGAATCCTCTTTCGTACGTGGTAATATCAAATCCTTGGGTTCATAACCCTCTAAGTTCTGTCTTGAGCTTATTGATCTCGGTTCTGGGACGGTACTTCTCGTTCATCAAGTGCTTGAATGCTGACCACGGTAGTGCGTACGCATCATCTTGTCACACTTGCTCTAGATAGGTATTACACCATGTTAACGCAGAACCTGTGAAGGTATGCGTAGCGTACTTCACTTTGTCCTCTTCAGTACACTTACTTATGGCAAACACCGATTCGACCTTCTCGGTCCACCGTTTCAATCCGATCGGTCCTTCGGTTCCATCAAATTCCAAAGGTTTGCAGGCAGTGAATTCTTTGTAGGTGCATCCTACACGATTTCCTGTACTGCTAGATCCAAGGTTATTGTTGGTATGTAGCGCAGCCTGTACTGCGGCTATGTTTGAAGCTAGAAAAGTACGGAATTCCTCTTCATTCATATTCACGGTGTGTCGAGTAGTCGGTGCCATTTCCTTCAAAATAGTCAAATGGAACAAGTTAATCATACAGAATATTAAGAGTAGTTAATAGTATTTCGTAGCATAATATGAACTCATTTATAAAAGCTTTTTCTTCATATTAGCGTTTTATAAGTTTAAATTCGGGTAGTACCTACCCGTTAAGTTCATACATAGTAGCTAATATACAATTCAACTACTACAATTCTATATGAAAAACTGATTATAATAATATTTCGCGTTCAAAATTTTATACAATATTTTACAAACTTACAATACCGCTTATTTTACATAAAGCATGAAATATAGTACACAATAACTTTGATACAAGATAGTTGTGAAGATAATTCTAGCTAGTACACAAGTCGTTCAGCAAAGGCAATAAAGACACGTAATTCATACGTCCAGAAACAAGTCATGCATTCTGGTTTTACTATGACTACTTCCCATCCTTGGTCTTGTGGAACATAACCATTATGGCCGTTGATAAGACAGCGTGTTGTATCGTCGTTAAAGGAACGAGGGTTACGTAATGACCAACAGTCTCGTAATAACCTAAAAACCTCATTTCTTACCCCAATTACCGACTTCGTCACTTGTGGGAACGTTTTGTTTAATAGTTGTAGCCCGATGTTCTTTTTCTCACTTTGGTGAGAAGCGAACATTACTAACCCATAAGCATAGCATGCTTCTTTATGTTGCATGTTAGCCGCTTTTTCTAAATCATGAAGTCCTATATTCGGATACATTGAGTCAAAATAATTTCTTAACCCGTTGCGTAAAATAGCATTTGGGTTCCCCGCAATATATGCGTCAAAGTAAACACATCGTAACTTATGGGTTTCCCAATGTGATATCCCCCATCTTTCAAACGAAAGTCTCTTATAAACCAAGACATTCTTGAAACGTTCTTCGAATGTCTTACAAACTGATTTCGCCGTAAATAGTTGTGCCGAAGAATTCTGACCGACTCTAGACAAGATTTCATCAATCATGTCTCCGGGTAGGTCTCTTAAAATATTGGGTTGTCTATCCATTTTGTGTTTTTATAATGTAAAATAGACAAGAGTTAGATTCATAAAAAAAAAATATACTTATTAATACAAGCAATTTTTACATATATCATAAAGCATAAGCACACTATATTACATATATTACACCACACGAATACAACAATCTTATTCCGACTCGCTCGTTTCTTCTGCTTCGGTTTTTGTTCGTTTTGCCAAGTTTCTAGGGATATATGATGTTCCCCTAATACGAGCTGTCGTTTTCCACAACGGTTTAGAAAAACCTGGTGGTTTAGAGGTTCCCGGGTCATTGTTACAACTTAAGGGCTTCGGGGGTTGACGATACATATAAAGTTCATCGGGGTTGGAATTAGATTTCTCTATTTTTATGCCCTTTCCCTTATTATTTTCTTTTGCCTTTTTAAATTCAGTTGGGGTAATTTCTATAACATCATCGGAATTCTCATCCGATTCATCGGAGAATTGGTAATCCTCCCAATATTTTGCTTCCTTGGCGGAAACACCATTGACCATAATTAACCTTGGTCGGTTGGTTGAGTATTTTCTTTTACTTAACCGTTTTATTATTTCCCCCACTGGTTCTATTTCCTCCTCCGGTTCCTCCTCTTCCGGTTCTGATTCTTCTTCCGGTTCTGATTCTTCTTCCGGTTCTTCTTCGGGAACTTGTGAATCAGTCCAATATATATTCGACTCTTCGTTATTATTAGGTGAGTCAATGGGATTTGTGCTAGAGGTAGACATCTATCACACAATATCAAACATGTTAAGAGATTAATATATCACATAATATATACATGTTAATAATATATAGTTTCCAACAAAAATGTTAAGCAATCATTTTTAAAGAAAACACGGTCGAAGTCCAGACTCACTAATGCATCCTAACAAACTCGATAAGACACACTAATGCAAATTTTCTGGTTCTCTAAGACCAATGCTCTGATACCAACTGAAATGTCCCGTTCTTATTGATTAAAAACGTTCCATATTAATTGATTTCGTTGCGAGGTTTTGACCTCTATATGAGACGTTTTTCAAAGACTGCATTCATTTTTAAAACAAACCATAACCTTTATTTCATAAATAAAGGTTTAAAAAGCTTTACGTAGATTATCAAATAATGATAATCTAAAATATCTTGTTTACACACGACCATTACATAATGGTTTACAATACAAATATGTTACATCGAAATCAGTTTCTTGAATGCAGTTTTTACACAATATCATACAAACATGGACTCCAAATCTTGTCCTTATTTTAGTATGCAACAGCGGAAGCTCTTAGTATTCACCTGAGAATAAACATGCTTTAAACGTCAACAAAAATGTTGGTGAGTTATAGGTTTAACCTATATATACCAAATCGTAACAATAGACCACAAGATTTCATATTTCAATACGCATCCCATACATAGAGATAAAAATCATTCATATGGTGAACACCTGGTAACCGACATTAACAAGATGCATATATAAGAATATCCCCATCATTCCGGGACACCCTTCGGATATGATATAAATTTCGAAGTACTAAAGCATCCGGTACTTTGGATGGGGTTTGTTAGGCCCAATAGATCTATCTTTAGGATTTGCGTCAATTAGGGTGTCTGTTCCCTAATTCTTAGATTACCAGACTTAATAAAAAGGGGCATATTCGATTTCGATAATTCAACCATAGAATGTAGTTTCACGTACTTGTGTCTATTTTGTAAATCATTTATAAAACCTGCATTATTCTCATCCCAAAAATATTAGATTTTAAAAGTGGGACTATAACTCACTTTCACAGATTTTTACTTCGTCGGGAAGTAAGACTTGGCCACTGGTTGATTCACGAACCTATAACAATATATACATATATATATCAAAGTATGTTCAAAATATACTTACAACACTTTTAATATATTTTGATGTTTTAAGTTTATTAAGTCAGCTGTCCTCGTTAGTAACCTACAACTAGTTGTCCACAGTTAGATGTACAGAAAAAAATTGATAAATATTATCTTGAATCAATCCACGACCCAGTGTATACGTATCTCAGTATTGATCACAACTTAAACTATATATATTTTGGAATCAACCTCAACCCTGTATAGCTAACTCCAACATTCACATATAGAGTGTCTATGGTTGTTCCTAAATATATATAGAAGTGTCGACATGATAGGTCGAAACATTGTATACGTGTCTATGGTATCTCAAGATTACATAATATACAATACAATTTGATTAAATTATGGTTGAATAGATTTGTTACCAATTTTCACGTAGCTAAAATGAGAAAAATTATCCAATCTTGTTTTACCCATAACTTCTTCATTTTAAATCCGTTTTGATTGAATCAAATTGCTATGGTTTCATATTGAACTCTATTTTATGAATCTAAACATAAAAAGTATAGGTTTATAGTCGGAAAAATAAGTTACAAGTCATTTTTATAAAGGTAGTCATTTTAGTCGAAAGAACGACGTCTAGATGACCATTTTAGAAAACATACTTTCACTTTGAGTTTAACCATAATTTTTGGATATAGTTTCATGTTCATAATAAAAATCATTTTCCTAGAATAACAACTTTTAAATCAAAGTTTATCATAGTTTTTAATTAACTAACCCAAAACAGCCCGCGGTGTTACTACGACGGCGTAAATCCGGTTTTACGGTATTTTTCGTGTTTCCAGGTTTTAAATCATTAAGTTAGCATATCATATAGATATAGAACATGTGTTTAGTTGATTTTAAAAGTCAAGTTAGAAGGATTAACTTTTATTTGCGAACAAGTTTAGAATTAACTAAACTATGTTCTAGTGATTACAAGTTTAAAACTTCGAATAAGATTGCTTTATATGTATGAATCGAATGATGTTATGAACATCATTACTACCTCAAGTTCCTTGGATAAACCTACTAGAAATGAGAAAAATAGATCTAGCTTCAAAGGATCCTTGGATGGCTTGAAAGTTCTTGAAGCAGAATCATGACACGAAAACAATTTCAAGTAAGATTTCCACTCGAAATAAGATTGTTATAGTTGTAGAAATTGAATTAAAGTTTGAATATGATTATTACCTTGTATTAGAAAGATAACCTACTGTAAGTAACAAAGGTTTCTTGATCTTGGATGATTACTTGGAATGGATTTAGAAAACTTGGAAGTAAACTTGCAATCTTGGAAGTATTCTTGATTTTATGAAACTAGAACTTTTAGAATTTATGAAGAATACTTAGAACTTGAATATAGAACTTGGGAGAGATTAATTAGATGAAGAAAATTGAAGAATGAAAGTGTTTGTAGGTGTTTTTGGTCGTTGGTGTATGGATTAGATATAAAGGATATGTAATTTTGTTTTCATGTAAATAAGTCATGAATGATTACTCATATTTTTGTAATTTTATGAGATATTTTATGCTAGTTGCCAAATGATGGTTCCCACATGTGTTAGGTGACTCACATGGGCTGCTAAAAGCTGATCATTAGAGTGTATATACCAAGAGTACATACATCTAAAAGCTGTGTATTGTACGAGTACGAATACGGGTGCATACGAGTAGAATTGTTGATGAAACTGAACGAGGATGTAATTGTAAGAATTTTAGTTAATTAGAAGTATTTTGATAAGTGTCTTGAAGTCTTTCAAAAGTGTATGAATACATATTAAAAAACTACATGTATATACATTTTAACTGAGTCGTTAAGTCATCAGTAGTCGTTACATGTAAATGTTGTTTTGAAACCTTTAGGTTAACGATCTTGTTGAATGTTGTTAACCCATTGTTTATTATAACAAATGAGATGTTAAATTGTTATATTATCATGATATTATGATATATAATATATCTTAGTATGATATATATACAGTTAAATGTCGTTACAACGATAATCGTTATATATATGTCTCGTTTCGAAATCATTAAGTTAGTAGTCTTATTTTTACATATGTATTTCATTGTTAATACACTTAATAATATATTTACTTATCATTTAACATAATTAACCAAGTGTATCAATATCTTAATATTATTCATATGTACCTAGTAATACGTTGTTATAACGATAATCGTTATATATATCGTTTTCGAGTTTCTTAAATTAATAGTCTCATTTTTATGTATATAACTCATTGTTAAAATACCTAATGAGATACATACTTATAATAAAATCATGTTAACTATATATATAACCATATATATGTCATCGTATAGTTTTTACAAGTTTTAACGTTTGTGAATCACCGGTCAACTTGGGTGGTCAATTGTCTATATGAAACCTATTTCAATTAATCAAGTCTTAACAAGTTTGATTGCTTAACATGTTGGAAACACTTAATCATGTAAATAACAATTTCATTTAATATATATATAAACATGGAAAAGTTCGGGTCACTACATTAATTAACTAAAGTTATTAGTTAATTACTTGGGCCTTTATTAGTGTTATTGGACTTTTACTTGTTAATTACTTGAACTTGGGCTTGATTAATGTTAATAGACTCATGATTTTGGGCTTATAAACCCGCCCTACATTTTAAATGGATTCTTTAGCCCATTCTTTCTTGTAAGTATCACTTTGGAAACAAACTAGTTAGTTAACTTTGTTTAGAATCTAATTACTACACCATTCTCATGCATGCACCCTTATTATCCTACTTTTGAAGCTTTACATGTATGAAACTAGTGGTTTTTCTCCTCCTCCCTCCCCTCATTCAAACCGTCGGCCAAGGGGGTCTACAAGGGGATTCAAATCTTTTTTTTTCATTACTTACTCTCACATTTCACTCATTTCAAACACACACTTACTTGCTACTTCCATTTTTATCTCATCTTTCTCTACATTTTGTAAGTAACAAAGCTTGAGTTCTTCCTTTTCTTCTCTCTTAAAAGCGTAGCCAAAAACCCCTAAATCATCATCATCATCATTTGTTTATTGTTTTGATACTTATCTTTGTTAATTTCTTACTAGTTGTTGTTATTCTTTACTAGTTACAAGAATCAAACTCTTTAGTTTCATTCTTCATTTTATTTTGTAATTACAAGAACACACAAGAACTAAACTTAGTAGTTTATGTTCTACTTTTATTGTTTCAAAAGATTTAAGGTTCATGTGTTGTAAATCATACTTGTAATTCATGTTAGTAAACTTTAAAGTTTACTTTCTTAAAGATCAAACTTTGGTTTGAATATTTAAAGTATGAACCACCATGAATTATTTACTTGTTTACTTAGTTTATTACTTCATATTATGCACTTTAAATTCATTTTTTGTTGGTTAATATTGGTCAAATGTTACTAGTTAACTTTGATCTCATTAATCTTGAACTAAAGTTAACTTTAAAAGTTCAAGAGCATGTAAGTAAGTTTTCTTTAATTATAACTTTGTACACTTATGTTAGATCTAGACTTTTGAGTCTTGGATCAAGATCAAACTAAGAACTATGTTCTACAACTTAAGGTCTTGATTTCATAAGTTCACTTTCAAGTTTGTAACTTATTATTAGTTTTAAAGTTCATATATGTGTTAGATCTAAGACTTTGATGTAACTTTGGTTCATCAAAACACTTGCAACACTTTAGTGAGTTGTGCTTCAAGTCTTAGACTTACACTTGGGTTATGATGGTCAAACCTTGGTGAAAATGATGCAAACACATCAACGAGTTGTACACTTGAAGCTATATGCGTCAAGGATGAGAACCATGATAAGCATCGAGCACCAAGAACCACCGGAACCTACTGACCCTACTGTTTTACTGTTTCTGTGTCTGACCCGTACTACCTGGGCTACTGTAATTATTATTTTCAGATAGCTCTGTTCGATTAGATAACTTTTCATATAGAACTCATCTTAATCCGAGTTACGGTTTAGGATTTATGGCCCTCCGATCGTCACTATGTCCATTTAAAGTTGTGCTGAAAATTCTGACCTACTCGCACTTAGACCGTCGCCACGGTCAAACGAAGATGAGTTTGCTTCTGTAAATTTACCACAACTAAAGGACTCATATACGGAGCCATGGCCACTGGTCTCACCTTATTTCAATATGTATAGAGTCCGTGGTGACTGACCGAACTCAACCTTTGTTTAAAACTCTTTACTTGAACGAAACTTACTTTACACCTTTTTTTTAATGATGAATGATGATGACCTTTAAGACCTTATTTACATACTTTTAAACCTATTCGGACGATTTACTGACTTAGTACTATTTGACTTAGGTTGAGGACCCGTTTGGACAACCTTCATTACTTGCTTACTTTCCGAGTCATACTTTACCGCTACTTTATCATTGTGAGTTATAGCATTCCCTTTTTACTTTAACTTATTTTGGGAACTGAGAATACATGCGGATTTTATGTTTTACATACTAGGCATGAGTACTTAAACTTATATGTGTGTGGGTTATATAACGGCAGAAACATTCCCTTTAGCTCGGTAACGTTTAGTCATTGGTTTTTGAACGGGTGAACGTGAATCTTAGATATGGATCCATAGGGTTTGACATCCCCACTCAGGCTAGTAGCGCTAGCATTTAACGAGTGTTTAATACTTCGTAGACATACACACTTGCCAAGTGTACTTTCAGGGGGTATAAACGTTAATTTAGTTACCAAGTGCCCACGGTTAACATATACTTTATCATACTATTTTGAAACGCTCTTTGTACAACTGAAATCTCGTGGCCTACCTTACATACTGTTATACTTAAACTATAGCTCACCAACCTTTGTGTTGATGTTTTTAAGCATGTTTTTCTCAGGTGCTTAAGGTTATTTGCTTCCGCTGTCGTGCTAGTCTTGCCGTAGACACCCGCTGCTCTAGTGTTATCACTGCATGAACTGTATATCTTGCATTCAAACTTTAATAAATTTGAATCTATGTTTTGTAACGACCTAAGGGTCACATACATTTATTCATGCTTGCTATTCGTAGAAGCATACTGTTGGTGTAAAACAATTGACGTCAGTTATGACGTCATCTTTTTATCGTGAATGCAACTTCTTTTATTACAGCATGTAGTACTTAACCTTGTAATGATCCTGTTGTTGATGATTCGTACACGATGGTTTTGTACGGGGCATCACATTTGGTATCAGAGCATTGGTTGTAGGGAATTAGGTTGCATTGGTGAGTCAAGACCGACCCGAGTAGGATTCACTAATAGGACTAATCTACAACTTGCTAGTTTACTTGTTTCCGTTGAACTTACTGCATGATGCTGCTTACTTTTACTGCTATATGCCATGTGCTACTACATGATTTCACTACTGTATGATATTACTTGCTTTTGATTGCATGCTACTTCTGTACGATTCGTTATTATTGCCATGCTACTTATTGTTATACATGATTTAAACTGTTGGCCTAATACGTGCTTGCTTTATGACTTACTGACATGGAAAAATTTATTTTTCCTTGTTCAGATGTCGGATACTCCACCTGTTATCATTTTGGGCAGTTCAGACTCGTCAGCCACCCCACCTGCTGCTGCTGCCGACACACCGATCCCGCTACCCACGAGTGACCCCGGCGCTTCATCTTCCGGGACTAGCAGCCAGGCGCCTGCCCCAGTGGTTACTTCTAGCGGAGCCCAGGACCCTTCGGAGATTCCAGCTCCATCTGCCCCCGGGCCCTCAGGATCACAGCCCCGCTCCGGTGAGATTGTGATTCCCGCGGAGTTCGGGGAAGGTCCTTTCCGTAACCGGTATCGCCATTGGTGCCGACGCGCCCATGATGGACATCGCATTCCGATCGGACCCGCTCGTTACCAACAGATGATGGCCGCTCAAGGACGGCCAGTTCAGCCACCCGTACAGCCACCACATGATTCGGACGACCCGTCATCCACTGATGCTTCATCCGACGACACCTCCTCAGACGACTCCAGTGATGATGAGGACCCTGCTGATGTACCTATACAGGCACCCTCCACCCCGCCGAAGAATCGGTACCGTTTTGATGGCACCGTCATTCCAGGGGTGAATGGAGGTCGTTCTTTCACAGACGCATTTGGTCGGCGTCGTAGGGTTACTGCTCGTAAGCGGCTTGTGCCGTACCCTGCTGACCCACAAGTGCGTAAGGCACCCCATTACGTACTGACTATTTCTGGAGCCAGAACATCTGCACCCCGTTATGTAATGTCTGCACCACCCGCTCCACTGGCACCATCCGCACCACCGACACCACCTGCACCGCCGACACCACCTGCCCCACCATCTCCCACTGTCGAGGAATTAACAAGGGAGGTGGAGATCCTCCGAGCTTTAGTTGCAGAGCTAGAGGACCAGATGTCTCATGTTATGGACATCCTACACCCACCTTCACCGTAGGCCTTTTGTATTTAGATTTCATTATATAATCTAGTTGTAGTTTTATGTTTCACTTATGTATTGTACGTACCTATTCAAATGTATGAAACTTATTATTATTAATGGAACTTTGCGTTATTTAATTCTTGCACGATGTTCTATTTATATTACTGTACGATGATTCTGTGGTATTTGTACCTAGATGCGTTATTTAATAACATGTGATGTTTTGATTCCGTGTTGGTTACTATATACTGTATTATTACTATTTGAATACTGGATTTTGACTTGAGTCAAAATTTTTGTTTAGAACACCATGACCAACGGTCGATCCACATCTACTGCTGCTCAAATTGAAGAGATGATCCAAGAACGTGTAGCTGTAGCCATTGCAGAAATGCAACCCCAAGCTCCACCGCCACCACCACCGGTTATTCAACCCGTTCGAAATGGGTGTACTTACAAGGAATTCTAGAGCTGTAAACCACATAACTTCAACGGCACTGAGGGACCGGTTGGTCTCACCAGATGGTTCGAGAAACTTGAATCAGTATTCCGAGTTAGCAACTGTTCGGAGGACAACAAAACCAAATTTGCTTCTTGCACGCTGTCTGACGGCGCGCTCACGTGGTGGAACACAATGGCACAGGCACAAGGCATTGATGAGGCGTATGCTACGCAATGGGAAGAATTTAAGTGTGCCATGATTGAGGAGTATTGTCCGAGAACCGAAATCCAAAAGATGGAAATGGAATTCATGCAGTTAAAGGCCGTTGGGAACGACCTTGATGAGTACAACAGGAGATTTTTGGAACTAGCCCTGATGTGTTCGACAATGGTCACCCCAGAATTCAAGCGTATGGAAAGGTACTTCTGGGGACTCCCTAAGAGCATTAAGGGAAACGTCACCTCGTCCAAGCCACCAAATGTTCCCGAAGCGATGCGCATGGTGCATAATTTGATGAATCAAATAACCATCGATGAACCGGAGAAAACTAAGTCTGAAGCGGGTACTAGTGAGAAGCGCAAATGGGATAACCACAACAACCACAACAACAGGGGAAGAAACTATGAACAGAACCCAGCGAAACGACATGAGGGTTTCAGAAGAAACAACAACAGTGGAAACCCCAATCCGAACACCAACTCAAACCCGAACTATAAAGGAACCTTACCACAATGCAAGAGGTGTTATAAACACGACACTGGGTATTGCAATGTTGTCTGCGAGAAGTGCCATCGGTCTGGGCATGTTGGAAAAGACTGCAAGGTCACCACTTTGAATGGGAAGCCGAACACCAACGGGCCGAAGAAGTGTTACGAATGCGGGCAGACGGGCCATTTCAGAAACGCGTGTCCAAATAAGCAAAAAGATGGCAGACCACCGCGCGCTAGAGCTTTCAATGTTAATGCAAGTGACGCACACGAAAACCCCGACTTGGTGACAGGTATATTCAAAATCAACAATCTTTTAGCTTCTGTCTTATTTGATGCTGGTGTGGATAGAAGTTATGTATGTAGACATTTTTACGATAAGATTAATTGGTCATTAGTCCCGTTAAAAGAGAGTATGCTCGTCGAGGTCGCCAACGGTAAACTTTAGAAAGTTGACCATATTAGTCGTGGAGCTATTATCAACATAGCTGGTGTAGATTTCAAGATTGATTTGATACCAATCAAATTGGGAAGTTTTGACGTGATCGTCTGTATGGATTGGTTGACCAGAGTAAGAGCCGATATTATGTGCGGAGATAAAGCACTTCGTATACCGCACGGAGATGGTGAGCCACTGATCATCTACAGAGAGAGATGTACCTCGAAGTTGAACCTCATTAGTTGCGTGAAATCGCTAAAGATTATGAAGAAGGGACGTCTTGCTGTCCTAGCGCATGTGAAAACGGTAGAAACTGAGGTGAAGAGCGTGAACGATGTTCAAATTGTGAACGAATTTTCCGATGTCTTCCTTGAAGAATTGCCTGGATTACCGCCGCCGAGAGCAGTAGAGTTTCAGATCGATTTAGTACCAGGAGATGCACCTGTAGCTCGCGCACCTTATAGACTCGCACCTTCCAAGATGCAAGAATTACAGAGCCAACTACAAGAACTACTTGACTGAGGGTTTATCCAACCAAGTTTCTCGCCTTGGGGCGCACCTTTGTTGTTTGTGAAGAAGAAGGATGGATCCTTCCATATGTGTATCGACTACCGTGAACTCAACAAATTGACAATCAAGAATCGGTATCCTCTACCCCGTATTGACGATCTTTTTGATCAACTACAAGGATCAAGCGTTTACTCAAAGATCGACTTACGATCCGGTTATCACCAGTTGAGGGTGAAGGAAAGTGACGTGATGAAAACTGCATTCCGAACCCGTTATGGTCATTATGAGTTTCTCGTGATGCCATTCGGATTGACCAACGCACCTGCCGTGTTCATGGACCTTATGAATCGTGTCTACAAGCCATACCTGGATAAGTTTGTTATCGTCTTCATAGATGATATTCTCATCTACTCTAAGAGCGAAGAAGAGCATGAGCAACACCTCCGACTACTACTTGAACTCTTGAGACAAGAGCAGCTTTACGCCAAATTCTCCAAGTGTGAATTTTGGTTGAAGGAAGTCCAGTTTCTGGGTCATGTTGTGAGCGACCAGGGTATCAAAGTTGACCCCACCAAGATTGAAGCTATCAGCAAGTGGGAGACCCCCACTACTCCGAAGCATATTCGCCAATTCCTAGGTCTCGCCGGTTATTACCGAAGGTTTATCGAAGGTTTCTCTCTGATTGCGCGTCCTTTGACTGCGCTGACTAACAAGGGCAAGAAGTTCATTTGGGAACCCGCACACGAATCAGCATTCCAAACTTTGAAGAAGAAGTTAACCACCGCACCTATCTTATCGCTTCCCGAGGGCAGTGACGACTTTGTTGTTTATTGTGATGCATCGAAGAGTGGTTTTGGTTGTGTACTGATGCAACGCTCAAAGGTTATCGCCTATGCCTCCCGACAATTGAAGATTCATGAGCGGAACTATACTACTCACGATCTTGAACTTGGAGCCGTTGTCTTTGCGCTCAAATTGTGGAGACATTATTTGTATGGAACTAAGAGCACTATCTTCACCGACCACAAGAGCCTCCAGCACATCTTTGATCAGAAGCAACTGAATATGAGATAGCGTCGATGGATCGAGACACTAAACGACTATGATTGTGAACTTCGCTATCATCCTGGCAAGGCCAATGTTGTAGCTGACGCTTTAAGCCAAAAGGAGAGGACGACACCTCTTCGTTTTAGGGCTCTGAACATCACCATCCATTCGAACCTCAACAGTCAGATCCGAGTAGACCAAGATGAGGCTCTCAAGGAGGAGAACATATCTCATGAACATTTGAACATACCTGTCTCTTGATTCGAGGTTAGGGAGTCTGGACTCCGATGTTATGCCGGAAGAATTTGGGTACCTTATTATGGAGATCTACGGAACCTTATACTTGATGAAGCCCACAAGTCGAGATATTCGATTCATCCCGGAGCGGGCAAGATGTACCATGATCTTAAAGAACAGTATTGGTGGCCGAATCTTAAGAAAGACGTTGTGACTTATGTTGGTAAGTGTTTGACTTGCTCGAAGGTTAAAGCCGAGCATCAGAGACCTTCTGGGTTACTTCAGCAACTGGAAATCCCACAATGGAAGTGGGAAAGGATCACAATGGATTTTATTACTAAGCTACCAAAGACGGTGGGCGGATACGATACTATTTGGGTTATTGTTGACCGCCTTACCAAATCTGCACACTTCCTAGCGATGAAGGAGATGGATACAATGGAGAGACTTGCTCAACTATACATCAAGGAGGTTGTATCTCGTCATGGTGTACCTTTATTGATCATCTCAGATCGCGACCCCCGTTTTGCTTCTAAATTTTGGCGTTCTTTGCAAGAAGCCATGGGAACTCGTCTCAACATGAGTACTGCTTATCATCCACAGACCAACGGGCAAAGTGAATGAACGATTCAGACCTTGGAAGACATGTTGCGTACATGTGTCATCGATTTCGGAAAGGCCTGGGAAAGGCATTTTCCGTTAACCGAATTTTCGTACAACAACTGTTATCACTCAAGCATTAATGATGCACATTTTGAAGCATTGTATGGCTGCAAGTGCTGATCTCCTATTTGTTGGGCCGAAGTGGGCGAAAAGCAAATCACTGGACCCGAGGTAGTCCATGAAACAACGAAAAAGATTGCTCAGATTCAAGCTAGACTTAAGACTGCCCGTGATCGTCAAAAGAGTTATGCTGATCTTAAACGTAAAGACTTTGAATTCAACGTTGGTGATCGTGTAATGTTGAAGGTTGCACCTTGAAAGGGTGTGATTCATTTTGGAAAACGCGTAAAGTTAAACCCGCGATACATTGGTCCTTTCAAAATTTTGGAACGTGTTGGACCCGTTGCTTGCCGTTTGGATCTACCAGCACAATTGAGCTCAGTTCATCCTACCTTCCACGTGTCAAACTTGAAGAAGTGTCTTGCTGCACCTGAACTTATCATACCACTTGAGGAACTTACGATTGACGATAAACTCCACTTTGTGGAAGAACCTGTTGAAATTATGGATCGAGAGATCAAAACTTTGAAACACAACAAGATTCCGATCGTCCGAGTGCAATGGAATGCCAAACGAGGACCTGAGTTTACTTGGGAACGAGAGGATCAAATGATGCGGAAGTATCCTCACCTTTTTCCGACTCCTCCATCTACCTCAGCTTAAAATTTCGGGATGAAATTTTCTTTAACAGGTGGGTAATGTAACGACCCTGGATTTTCCAACGTTTATTTATTAATAATTATTATTATTAATACTTGTGATTAAACGAATGTATGTTATTACATTTACATGTTGCCATGATTGCCCGTACTTGACTTTAATTTGCCCGAAACGTCTTTGTGACACGCGAAACTTACACAAATAATATTTTCACATATTATTTACATTCATGATTAAGTTTTATTAATCATTTTAATTAACTAAAGTTATTAGTTAATTACTTGGGCCTTTATTAGTGTTATTGGACTTTTACTTGTTAATTACTTGAACTTGGGCTTGATTAATGTTAATAGACTCATGATTTTGGGCTTATAAACCCACCCTACATTTTAAATGGATTCTTTAGCCCATTCTTGCATGTAAGTATCACTTTAGAAACAAACTAGTTAGTTAACTTTGTTTAGAATCTAATTACTACACCATCCGCATGCATTCACCCTTATTATCCTACTTTTGAAGCTTTACATGTATGAAACTAGTGGTTTTTCTCCTCCTCCCTCCCCTCATTCAAACCGTCGGCCAAGGGGGTCTACAAGGGGATTCAAATCTTTTTTTTTCATTACTTACTCTCACATTTCACTCATTCCAAACACACACTTACTTGCTACTTCCATTTTTCTCTCATCTTTCTCTACATTTTGTAAGTAACAAAGCTTGAGTTCTTCCTTTTCTTCTTTCTTAAAACCGTAGCCATGAACCCCTAAATCATCATCATCATCATTTGTTTATTGTTTTGATACTTGTCTTTGTTAATTACTTACTAGTTGTTGTTATTCTTTACTAGTTACAAGAATCAAACTCTTTAGTTTTATTCTTCATTTTATCTTGTAATTACAAGAACACACAAGAACTAAACTTACTAGTTTATGTTCTACTTTTATTGTTTCAAAAGATTTAAGGTTCATGTGTTGTAAATCATACTTGTAATTCATGTTAGTAAACTTTAAAGTTTACTTTCTTAAAGATCAAACTTTGGTTTGAATCTTTAAAGTATGAACCACCATGAATTATTTACTTGTTTACTTAATTTATTACTTCATATTATGCACTTTAAATTCATTTTTTGTTGGTTAATACTGGACAAATGTTACTAGTTAACTTTGATCTCATTAATCTTGAACTAAAGTTAACTTTAAAAGTTCAAGAGCATGTAAGTAAGTTTTCTTTAATTATAACTTTGTACACTTAAGTTAGATCTAGACTATTGAGTCTTGGATCTTCAAGATCAAACTAAGAACTATGTTCTACAACTTAAGATCTTGATTTCATAAGTTCACTTTCAAGTTTGTAACTTATTATTAGTTTTAAAGTTCATGTATGTGTTAGATCTAAGACTTTGATGTAACTTTGGTTCATCAAAACACTTGCAACACTTAAGTGAGTTGTGCTTCAAGTCTTAGACTTACACTTGGGTTATGATGGTCAAACCTTGGTGAAAATGATGCAAACACATCAATGAGTTGTACACTTGAAGCTATATGCATCAAGGATGAGAACCATGATAAGCATCGAGCACCAAGAACCACTGGAACCTACTGACCCTACTGTTTTACTGTTTCTTTGTCTGACCCATATGATCTGGGCTACTGTAATTATGATTTTCAGATATCTCTGTTGGAGTAGATAACTTTTCATATAGGACTCGTCTTAATCCGAGTTACGGTTTAGGATTTATGGCCCTCCGATCGTCACTATGTCCATTTAACGTTGTGCTGAAAATTCTGACCTACTCGCACTTAGACCGTCGCCACGGTCAAACGAAGACGAATTTGCTTCTGCAATTTTTACCACAACTAAAGGACTCATATAAAGAGCCATGGCCACTGGTCTCACCTTATTTCAGTAGGTATAGGGCCGTGGTGACTTACCGAACTCAACCTTTGTTTAAAACTCTTTACTTGAACGAGACTTACTTTACACCTTTTGTTTAATGATGAATGATGATGACCTTTAAGACCTTATTTACATACTTTTAAACCTATTCGGACGATTTACTAACTTAGTACTATTTGACCTAGGTTGAGAACCCGTTTGGACAACCTTCATTACTTGCTTACTTTCCGAGTCATACTTTACCGCTACTTTATCATTGTGAGTTATAGCATTCCTTTTTTACTTTAACTTATATTGGGAACTGAGAATACATGCGGATTTTATGTTTTACATACTAGGCACAAGTACTTAAACTTATATATGTGTGGGTTATATAACGGCAGAAACATTCCCTTTAGCTCGGTAACGTTTAGTCATTGGTTTTTGAACCGGTGAACGCGAATCTTAGATATGGATCCATATGGTTTGACATCCCCACTCGGGCTAGTAGCGCTAGCATTTAACGAGTGTTTAATACTTCGTAGACATACGCACTTGCCAGGTGTATGATGTTTTAGCAGAGTAGTATATAAAATAGCTTATATTTTTGCAGGAAAATACTATTAAATACGATACAATTTTACACAAGATATTTATTTATTTAGAGAACGAATATACTTAAACCTTGCTACAACACTATAGGCAGTGTACCTAATCGTACAGTAGTGTAGTTTTTAGTAAGTCCGGTTCGTTCCACAGGGAATCTTTTTAAACAAAGCTTAACGCTATATTAGTTTACTTTTATAAAAATACAAATATATATATAAGTAATATTATTATTATAAAGGGGGGTTTTTACCGTTTAATGACCGGTTTGTCGATTTTAAAACTTTAGTCGCAGTTAAAACCAAATGTAAAATATTAAAAATAAATACAAGACTTAAATTAAAGCGGCAAGTAAATAACGATAATGAAAATTGCGAATAATAAAAATGCGATAAAATAAACTTGCGATAATTAAAAAGTACGATAATTAAAAGTGCAATTAAATACAATAACAATAAAAATGCGATAATTAGAAGTGCAATTAAATATAAAATAAAGGAAATTAAATATGAAATAAAAGAATTATGCTTATTTAAACTTCCGTAATCATGATGTTTGACGTGTTGATTTTAGTTTTATACCCATGGGTTAATTGTCCTTTGTCCTGGATTATTTAATATGTCCATACGGATTTGTCCATAATAGTCCATCAGTCATAAATATAAAGAGCGAAAACCTTCGTTAAATTATTCTTATTCCCGAAGTCAAATCTTCCAACTAATTGGGGATTCGAATTGTAACAAGGTTTTAATACTTTGTTTAATGAATACACCAGGTTATCGACTGCGTGTAAACCAAGGTTTTACTACTTTGTTAACAATTACACCAATTACTCTTGAATGTAATTCACCCATGTTTCAACAAGTTTATTAACTATTAATCCAGTTCCGTATCCGGTAAAATGAATAATTATTGGTATTTATAGATATCCCGCCCACCGTACCCAGTCAAGCGTATGTGGTTATATATAAATACGTCAAATTATAAGTTTGTATATTAAATTAACAAGGTATTGTTTAGTTAATATAAAACCCATTAATAGCCCATAGTCTAATTTCCACAAGTGTCGTTCTTTTGTCCAAACCCCAATTATGGTACAAAGCCCAATTACCCAATTTTAGTAATTAGCCCAACATCATGATTACTTCGGATTAAATAAGCATAATAATAACTTAGCTACGAGACATTAATATAAAAAGGTTGAACATAACTTACAATGATTAAAAATAGCGTAGCGTTACACGGACAGAATTTCGACTTACACCCTTACAACATTTGCTAACATACCCTTATTATTAGGATTAAAATTAAAATTAAAATTAAAATTAAAATATAAATATAAATATATACGATATAGATAGAGAGATGGATGGATTTTTGGTAATTTTTGCGATCAGAATTCGTTTGCTTTTATAGGGATTTTTGACTTTTGGGGCTCCGCGACTCGCGGCATTTTTGCCTTCAAACTCCGCGAGTCGCGGAGTTTGAAATTACAGCTCAGTCCCTTTTGGAGTCTTTCTTGCCGACGGTTTATAATATATATATAATATATATATAATTAATATAATTAATTATATATTATATTATATTTATATACATAGTTAACTTGTAATTTTTAGTCCGTTGCGTCGAGCGTTGAGAGTTGACTCTGGTCCCGGTTCCGGATTTTCGAACGTCCTTGCGTACAATTTTATATTTTGTACTTTGCGTTTTGAATCTTGTACTCTTGTAATTTCGAGAAGTTTCTTATCAATAATTGGAACCTCTTTGATTGTCTTTTGTACTTTTGAGCTTTTTGGTCGTTTGCGTCTTCAATTCGTCGAATCTGTCTTTTGTCTTCACCTTTTTTTATTTAAACAAATATCACTTTTAAATAGAACAATTGCAACTAAAAGCTTGTCTTTCTTGAGGAATAATGCTATGAAATATATGTTCGTTTTTAGCATTATCAAATATTCCCACACTTGAGCGTTGCTTGTCCTCAAGTAATATCGTCTTGAAATACTAGAATCACTTCTTTATTCTTTACACTTTGTACATCAGTGATTTCTATACGGTGGTATGAACAATGGTAGTAACGATATGGTTTACAGTCCCACATGACTATAAAAATTTAGATCCATTAAGGAAATTGGATCTTTATGAAAACATTTGATCTTTTGAAAATTAAATCTAGTTTTTACCCTAGATAAGTTTTCCGGAATAACCCTTTACCGGTGTTTGCAAAATATTTTTGTGGGTTTGGTGGGTTTCAGATTTGAAAATTTTAGCTCAAAACTTATGGTTTTGTGTCACCCACTTGCTAACCTTGTATTTGGAAAGCAACACGTCCAGTTCACTTGTCCCGTATATTACCTTTCGGTAAACTACCGTCCGGTTGTAAAGGAAAGCGTTGAACAAGCAACTGTTAAGGCAATGTCCCCTGACATGCTTTTAATTATGGTCTATAACGTGTCGGACGCAATTACTATCCTTGGTAGGAGCAATAGTAAAGCTCACCCTTATGATTTTTTCGATCTGGCACAAGGTCCTGTCTTTGACCATGCTATGCAACCACCGTTCTTACGGTTGACACCCGATTTAGTTCAGGTGACCTAATGAATTCCAGGTGAATTCCTAGGATTTTACGTTCAATGGTAATGAACGCATTGAAAATAGGGTTTTCAGAAAACAAATCGGTTTGTAATTTTGATCAAAATATTTTCTCGTTCAAGCTCGAGTTTAGATATCATTGAATTCCATGAGTTTGTAATTCTCAATCTTTAAGGTCAATCTCAAGGATTGAGTAATATCAGTCTTAAAAGCTGATTTTTAATCTTTAAGGAGATTATCCTTTCTGGGGATCTGATTCATTAGTCTTATCCAGCTAATTTGCATGGTGCCCCCCCATTTTACAAGATAAATCCTTCTCATGGTTAGGATAAATCTGACCACTTGGCGACCCTGTTTAATGCTGAGGTCCGTGGATTTCCTGCTGATTTTAGTGATGACTTTTCTGGATTTTTCGTCAACCTACAGCTGGTCTGGATGACAACTTCATGACCTAAATCAAGAATCGCGTGTCTTTTTTGGAAGACTTTACTTCCTTTTAATGATGGAATTGATTCATCGTGTAGATCCATCTTTCTTTTCTTTCATCGGGTAAAACAGTTTAGTTTAGTCCAAAGCAAAAGTATTTTCAGTTATTTGTTATAGATATATGTGACATATGTTTAAGATAACTTGGTAAATTTTCCCACACTTGGTTTTTATTTTCCTTTTTATCGTCCTCTATTCCATTTTAAATGAATTTTAACATTTTGGTTTGTTTCTCAATTTATGTCCTTTCCGAGGTAACAATAATTTCGGTGTTAACACCTAGTTTTATCGTTCATAAATATGTATAAACATGAATTTGAGTTCATTTAATTGAAAATTTTGAAAAATTTTACTAGAATTGGGTTGTCAGTATATAAGACTAGGGCTGTTCTTTATTATCAGAGAGCACTAGATTCTAATACAACTACTGCTTTACTAGTATTTTTAATGGTAACCAAGTGTATAAAGTAAAAAATTTTAAAATCCGAAAGAATTTAACCCCTTCCCACACTTAAGATCTTGCAATGCCCTCATTTGCAAGAAATCAGTAATAATTTAAATTATTGAGGGTGATTTGTGTAAAAATGAATAAATTTTTACCAAAGTTTCCAAATATATTGGCGTTTGTTTGCTGAATGATAAATGGTGCACATCATTTGTTCATTCTGTCTTGTTGTTATTTCATATATATTTTGCATCTTGTCGTCAAAATTAGTTGCTTTTGCTGAACTTAATGCCAGTCTTTGAAAATGCGTTGTTTTACCCTGTTGTGTACATAAGATAAACTGCAAACATATATACATATTTTTGAAGTTTGGTATATTACCCCACATTCAACAATTATTAAAATCTATGAATAAAAGTTAGACAATTATAAAAACTATTACAATATTAACAAAAGTATTAAACGTATCAATCATTACAAATTACAAAATAAATAAAATTAAGTAGACTAAGGATGATACTGGTACCAATAGGGGTTCCAGGCATAACCATAGGTGCTATAGAATGCTTCGGCAGGGTTATACGTAGGATACGGTGGCTGCATCTCTATAGACCAGGGAGGGAAGATGGGTTTCGGTGTAGGAATATAGTTTCTACCTATATGTTGGCAATGAGCTATGATTTGGTTCTGATGAACTTGCCAATCTTCAAATGCTCTCTGTCTAGCATTTTCATACTCCTGAGAAGCTATAAACCTTTGCATTTCTTGCATCTCATTCCCCCCTCCTACATTACCTTGCTGTTGGTTTCTCTCAACCTGTGGATGTCTACCATGGTATGGTACTGCGGCGTTATTTCGCCTCTTCAAAACTTTCGCACCATGGTATACATTTAAACCTATAGTATCTCGGGGTTCTGGTTCTTCTACTAATAATCCCCCCCGACTTATATCCACACCGAGATATTCACCAATCAAAGTAATAAAAATACCACCTCCTATTATGCTATGCGGTCTCATCCCCCGAACCATAGCTGATAAATAATAACCCACACAATACGGTATACTTACAGCGCTTTGTGGGTCTCGAATACACATATGGTAAAACAAATCCTGTTCATTTACCTTTTCCTTGTTCTTACCCCTTTGTGTAATCGAATTAGCTAAAAACCTATGAATCACTCTTAATTCGGCTCTATCTATATCCAAATAAGAGTAATTTCCCCCTTTGAAACGGTGATGGCTTGTCATTTGACTCCACACACCGTGTGTATCAAAATTTTCATCTATCTTTCTACCGTTTAGTATCAACCCTCTACAATCGGCAGATGCTAACTCCTCAGGCGTATATATACGTAAAGCCTGAGCCATGTCCAGTAAAGACATGTGGCGCATCGAACCGCCTAACAAAAATCTAATAAAAGAACGATCGGTTAAACTAGCCACCCGATCATTCAACTCTATACTATACAACAATTCTTCACACCATACTTTATATACAGGTCTACGCATGGTGAATAAACGTACCAAGTCATTAAAAGTAAAATTACCATACCTCTGTACAAGTAATTCCCTAATTGGCCCGGCCAATTCTACAGCTTCTAAGGGTCCCCATTTTATGACCCTCGGTACCTCAACAACCTTAGAATGAAGAGTATGCAAACCCCTTTGATATTTTGGATAATCTATCCAAAGTCTGTCAAATCTCAGTTTCGGGTGCAACTCTTCCAAGTGCATATCAGAAAATGTCATGACTGGATTAGGTATATCCTGCTTGTAGTAGTTATCCACCTCCTGTTGTTCCACATTCTCAGCAGGAGCATTGCGAGCTTGGGATGAAGATTCACCCCTTTCAGTCTGCAAAACACATCAAACACAATTTTTGTGCATCCAAATATGCATTAGTGTCAGCAAAATCATCAATCAAAATAATTACAATGACATGATCAATTTATATCAAACTTAAGCTCATTTTCATATTTTCATCAAATCTACAATTTTCAAATAAGCATATACGAAAATGTTCGCCAAGTTCATAAGCATTCAACTCAAATAACATGTCAAAATAATCATTACTAGCAATTAAACAAGTTTCAAATGGCATTATCTTTCAAAAATCAAGTTCATGAATTTTAGACTTGAAAAAGTCCACTTTAATTCTCAAAATCATGTTTAGGCTCAAAGTTTGGATCATTTAACTACCTAGACATGTTACACTACTTAATTTAGCAACAATTCATGACAAAAATTGGCCATAACCTGTTTATATCAAAAAGCCCCAAATTTGCTCAAGAACACAAACCCTAGATTACTCAAAATTTGAAGTTTAAGGCTTCTAATCATGTTAAACAGCATCAATCTAGGTTATACAAGCATAATACATAAACAATTTAAGCCTAATTACACTAAAAAGCATCAAAATCAAATTGGGGAAAAAAATTGCTCAAGAACACTAATTTCGGATTAAATGGTGTTTAGGTGTAGAAATTTACCGTTTTTCTTGAGTAATTCCTTGATAGCATCTTTCTTAACATGATTTTAGTAAAAGATTTGGTGATTAACGGTTAAAAATTGTGATTTTGGGGGTTTTTTCTCGGTTTTTTTCGTGCAGTTTTTCGCAGTATGTTTTTGTTTTGGGTTGGGACTGATCTGTTATGCGTTTATATTTTTTTTTCTGTATTTTGGTCCCTCCGCGACTCGCGGAGATTTCCCCTTCAAACTCCGCGAGTCGCGGAGTTTGGTATTTTTTTTTTTAACATCTTATACTAATTAAAACAATTAATTAATTAATTTAAAATTTTGTTTCCCTTGTTATTTAGGACGAGGTCGTTTCGGATCGATGTCCTAGTCCGTCCTTCGACAAAATTTTAAAATTTATCTTTTTGTAGCGATTGTTTTAAAAGCTAAGATTTTTGGGTTTTTTTAATGTTTTTGGGATACTTTAATTCAATAAGATTAAAAATAATGATAATAAAAGTTCTCGTCCCTCCCTCGGGTAAAACAATTTCGGTTCAAAGACCTAGTCTTCAACTTACGACGAATTTTAAAAATCATATTTTTAACTTAATGAGATAAAGTAAATTTTTGTTTTTAAATTCACACTATTTAAATATAAAATTCAAAATTAATATTAAAAATTCACACCAAACTTAAAATTTGAAATGCATAAAATTAAAATTTCATATTTTAAAAATTAAAAATTCACACCAAACTTAATTTTAGAAATTCATATTATAAATTCACACCATACTTATATTAATTTTTCAAATATTTACAATTTTAAATATATTGTTTATACAAAGTTTACAATATTAATTTAAGATTTATATATTAATTTTAAAAACATGGTAAAAATAAAATTAAAAATCATTTTGGCTTTTTATCCCACTTTAATCAATCAAATATTATCAAAAATATGCGCCCCTCTTTTCGGTAAAGTAATTTCGGTCCCAAGACCTAATTTAACTCATGACGAATTTTTTAAATATTTTGTGTTGATTGATTAAAGATATTTATACCTTAAGAATAAACATTAAATTTTGCAGTGATGTAATAAATTTTTGTATGATATCAATAATTTCGGTCGCCAAACCTAATTTTATTCAATACCAATTTAATACTTTTTAGCGAACAAATTAGCGTTTATTATCAAAAGGTTAAAAATAAAAATAAAAACTGTACAGACATACCTGTGAAATAGATTTCTTAGTTATATGATCTATCCCATTCATAAGATAGTCAGTTTAATTGGTTTTCCATGGCTACATAGGCGTAACCTCGAGCATTTAGTGTCTTTTCTTCTAAACATATGAATGGTCCGTCTCTGCATAAAGTAACAAATTCGGTGTTTGAATAGGTTTGATTATTTGAACATTTACCTCCATGTGACCATTTTCCTCATTTGTGACATCTTTCTAGGTGTCGTGCTCTTCTTTTCGCTGCGGATTTTGATTTTCCTTTACCAAATTGTAACTTATTATCTTCGCATCTGGATTCTTTTCTAACTCCGTCCATTCTTTCTCTGATTACTGATACTAGTTCACTCGGTAGTATGTCATTATTACGTTTAGTGATCAAAGCGTGTAGCATTAGACCATGGTTTAGTTCACAGGCAGTCTTCATTTTGTAAAAACCTAAAAAAATAAAAATTCAGAATGGGGAGAGAAGACTAGTTCTTTAGGGTCTGCTAGGGAAAGACCATTTGGGTTCCATTTTCGAGAACTACACGAAAACAGAAAATCTAACTCTAACAGAAATACATATTATCCTTTAAAGATTTGATTCTCCCCATACTTAGTTAGCTGTGGTGTCGAAATTGTGATTAACTTCGTTGTCGACTTCCATCGGACCATGTATGTAATGTTTAACTCTGTGACCATTAACTTTAAATTCAATCCCATTTGAATTTATTAATTCTATCGTTCCGTATGGGAAAACTCTTTTGACTATGAATGGCCCAGACCATCTTGATTTCAATTTTCCAGGAAATAGCTTGAATCGTGAATTGAAAAGAAGAACTCTGTCTCCTTCTTTAAATTCTTTTGAACTTCTGATTCTTTTATCATGCCATTTCTTCGTTCTTTCTTTATAGATTAACGAATTTTCGTATGCTTCATGTCTTAATTCTTCTAATTCATTTAGTTGACTTAATCGTAGACGTCCGGCTTCATGTAAATCAAGATTACATGTCTTCAAAGCCCAAAATGCTTTGTGTTCAATTTCTACTGGAAGATGACATGCTTTTCCATAAACAAGTCTAAAAGGTGTGGTTCCAATTGGAGTTTTGTAGGCTTTTCTAAAAGCCCAGAGTGCATCCTCCAATTTAATGGACCATTCCTTCGGATTTGATCCTACGGTTTTCTCTAGAATACGTTTTAAAGCTCGGTTGGTATTTTCAACTTGTCCACTTGTTTGTGGATGATATGCGGTGGAGATTTTATGAGTTACTCCATATCTTTTAAGAACTTTCTCAAGTTAATTATTACAGAAATGAGTACCCCGATCACTTATTAAAGCTTTCGGTGTTCCAAACCTTGCAAAAAGACGTTTTAAAAAGTTGACTACAACTCGTGCATCGTTAGTTGGGAGAGCTTGTGCTTCCGCCCATTTAGATACATAATCAATGGCTACGAGTATATATAGATTATTATGAGATTTTGGAAATGGACCCATAAAGTCAATACCCCAAATGTCAAATACTTCACATACTTGGATGACATTTTGTGGCATTTCATCACGTTGACTTATTTTTCCGGCCCTTTGACAAGCATCACAGGATTTGCAAAGTAGGTGTGCGTCTTTGTAAATTGTAGGTCAATAGAATCCAGCATCATAAACTTTTCTTGCTGTTAGTTGAGGCCCATAATGCCCTCCTGTTGGTCCTGTGTGACAATGGTTTAATATTTTACTAGCTTCATCTCCAAATACACATCGGCGTATTATTCCATCGGGACAACTTTTAAATAGATGTGGATCTTCCCAAAAATAGTGTTTTATATCACTGAAGAATTTCTTTCGTTTTTGGTACGATAATCATTTCTCAAGGAATCCACAAACTAAGTAGTTTGCATAGTCTGCAAACCATGGGATTTCTTTATAATCTATTTTCAATAGATATTCATCAGGAAAGTTGTCTTGTATGGCCGATTCATTTAGAACTTCTAATTCAGGATTTTCAAGACGAGAAAGATGATCAGCGGCGAGATTTTCTGCTCCTCTTTTATCTCGGATTTCAATATCAAACTCTTGTAAGAGTAAGATCCAACGGATTAATCTTGGTTTAGCATCTTGTTTTGAAAATAGGTATCTAAGAGCAGAATGGTCGGTATAGACCACCGTTTTTACTAGAACGAGATATGATCGAAATTTGTCAAAAGCAAAGACAATAGCAAGGAGTTCTTTTTCAGTAGTTGTATAGTTTGTTTGTGCTCCTTGTAATGTCTTACTAGCATAATATATAGGTTAAAATCGTTTTCAATCCTTTGTCCTAAAACGGCTCCCATTGCAAAATCACTTGCATCGCACATTAGTTCAAATGGTAGATTCCAATTTGGTGTTATCATGATCGGCGCATTAGTAAGTTTTTCTTTAAGAATATTAAAAGATTTGATACACTCATCTGAAAAGATGAATGGAGCATTTTTTCTAGGAGTTTATTCATAGGAGTGGCAATTTTAGAAAAATCTTTTATGAAACGTCGGTAAAAACCGGCATGCCCTAGAAAGCTCCTAACTCCTCTAACATTGGTGGGATGTGGAAGTTTAGCAATTACATCTACTTTAGCTCTATCCACTTCAATTCCTTCTTTTGAAATTTTATGTCCAAGAACGATGCCTTCTTTAACCATGAAATGGCATTTCTCCCAATTAAGTACTAGATTTGATTGTTCGCATCTAAGAAGCATTCGTTCCAGATTAACTAGACATGATTCAAATGTATCACCGAAGACTGAAAAGTCATCCATGAAAACTTCCATGCATTCTTCTATCATGTCGTGAAAAATCTCCATCATACACCTTTGAAAGGTTGCAGGGGCGTTGCAAAGTCCAAATGGCATGCGTTTGTAAGCAAAAGTACCATAAGGGCACGTGAATGTGGTTTTCTCTTGATCTTCGGGTGCTATTGGAATTTGAAAATATCCGGAAAATCCATCTAGAAAACAATAGTAACTATTTCCGGCTAATCTTTCCAACATTTGATCTATGAAAGGTAAGGGAAAGTGATCTTTTCTGGTGGCGTCATTTAATTTTCTATAATCAATACACACACGCCATCCTGTTACGGTTCTAGTAGGAATAAGCTCATTTTTCTCATTTGTAATGACAGTCATGCCACCCTTCTTAGGCACGCATTGAACTGGGCTTACCCATGGACTATCAGAAATTTGATAAATTAAACCTGCATCTAGCAGTTTAATAATCTCTTTCTTAACTACATCTTGCATATTAGGATTTAGTCTTCATTGGCGTTGCACATACGTTTTATGACCTTCTTCCATAAGTATTTTATGTGTGCAATACGAAGGACTTATTCCTTTAATATCATGAATCTTCCATGCAATGGCTGGTTTATGAGCTTTCAACACAGAAATGAGTTGTGATTTCTCATTTTCAGTAAGAGAAGACGATATTATTACAGGTAATTCAGATTCACCATGTAAATAAGCGTATTCCAAATGGTTTGGAAGTGGCTTTAATTCTAATTTCGGAGGTTCTTCTATCGATGATTTATATCGATATCTGTCTTCTTCTTTTAGCATTTGGATTTCTTCTGTTGTTGTTCATATCCATTAGCTATAAGTGTAGCTAACATTTCAGCTTCATCAATTGGTTCATTACCTTCTCCTAAAGAACATTCTCCTGTTCCTTGTAATTCTGGAAATTCTTCTAATAATTCTGCATGTGCATCTATAGTTTGAATATAATAACATGTATCATCTGCAGATTGTGGTTGTTGCATTGCTCTATCAACTGAAAAGGTAACACTCTCATGCTCTATACTTAGGATCAGTTTCTTACCGAACACGTCTATCATTGCTTTAGCCGTGTTTAAGAATGGTCTTCCTAATATGAGAGGAACATGAGAATCTTCTTCCATGTCCAAAACAACAAAATCTACTGGAAATACTAAAGTACCAACTTTAACTAGCATGTTCTCCATTATCCCTCTAGGATATTTTATTGATCTATCGGCTAGTTGTATGCTTATTCTGGTTGGTTTCAATTCTCCAAGGTCTAGTTTAGTGTATAGTGAATACGGCATTAGATTTATACTAGCACCTAAGTCTGCCAATGCTTCTATTGAACTAAGACTTCCCAGAAAACATGGAATTGTGAAACTTCCTGGATCAGATAGTTTTTCTGGTATCTTATTCAACAGCACTGCTGAACAATTAGCATTCATAGTAACAGCCGAGAGTTCTTCCATTTTCTTTCTATTTGAAATTAGATCTTTCAAGAATTTAGCATATCTAGGCATTCCTGAAATCACATCAATGAAAGGAAGATTTACATTTATCTGTTTAAACATATCCAAGAATTTGGATTGCTCGGCTTCAAGTTTCTCTTTCTTCATTTTACTCGGGTAAGGAAGTGGTGGTTGGTATGGTTTAACATAAGGTTTATCCTTAGCTGTGTTATCTTCATTAACCTTCTCAACTACCGGTTCTTTTTCCTTATCTTGATCAGGTTGTGGTTCTTGTGGAGTAGGAATAGCTTCATCAGAAGTTACAGGTATTTCAGGTGGTTTAAGTGTTGTACCACTTCTTGTGGTAATGGCTTTAGCTGTTTCATTCCGGGGGTTAGCATTTGTATCACTAGGTAAACTTCCCGGTTTTCTTTCACCTATTAACCTTGCTAGGTTACTTACTTCTTGTTCCAGATTTTGAATAGAAGCTTGTTGATTTCTAAATGCTTGAGCATTTTTTTTCATTGGTTTGTTTCTGAGATGTGAAAAACTGCGTTTGAGTTTCAACTAGCTTCGTCATCATATCTTCTAAATTCGGCTTTTTATCATCGGTTTGTTGAGGTGGTTTGTTTTGAAAATTAGGTCTTTGCTGATTATAAGTATTATTGGATACTTGTTGATTGCTAGGACCTTGTTGGTTGTTGTATGGAATATTTCTGTTATAACTCTGGTTTTGATTGTAAATTGGTCTTGGCGGTTGATAATTATTCTGATAATTATTTCCAGGCCTTTGGTTTATGTATGAAATATTCTCTCTTTGTTCCATTGTTAATTCAATACTGAGACAATCTTTTGTCAAATGTGGTCCTTCACACTGCTCACAACTAATTCGTATTGAGTGAATATCTTTAGTCATCTTTTCCATTCGTCTCTCCACAGCATCTATCTTTGCGGAAATGGAATCTAAGTCATGGCTAGAATCTGCTCTAGCTTCTTTAGATGATCTAACGATATCTTTTTCTTGGTGCCACTCATGTGAGTGGGAAGCAGTGTTATCAATAATTTTGTAAGCATCAGTTTCGGTTTTCTTCATAATAGAACCACCAGCTGCTATATCTATGTCTTTTCTTGTAGTGATGTCGCATCCTTGGTAGAATATTTGTACTATTTGACAGGTGTCTAAACCATGTTGCGGACATCCTCTTAATAACTTTCCATATCTTGTCCACGCCTCATATAGAGTTTCATTTGGCTTCTGTGTAAACGTAACAATTTCTGCTTGAAGTCTTACGGCTTTAGATGCCGGAAAGAATTGTTTAAGAAATTTGTCAACTAAAACGTCCCAGGTATCGATCGCCCCTTCAGGTAACGATTCCAACCAATCTTTGGCTTCTCCCTTTAAAGTCCAGGGAAATAACATGAGATATATCTGTTCATCCTCCACTTCTCGGATTTTAAATAGTGTGCAGATCCTATTAAAGGTACGTAGATGTTCATTTGGATCTTCCTTCGGCGCACCACTAAATTGGCATTGATTAGTCACCATGTGTAGAATTTGTCCTTTGATTTCATAATCTGGCGCATTAATGTCTGGATGAGTAATTGCGTGACCTTGGCCAGTGCGTTTAGCTCTCATTCGGTCTTCCATACTTAAAGGTTCCAGATTCTCCATAATTGAATTTGTTGAATCGGAATCACTAGAGGATTCTGATTTAATGGTTCGTTCCTCAACAATCTCTGTTTGAATGATTGGTGGTTCCGGGGGAAAGTTTAGTGGTTCAGGATCTACAAACCGTTCCTGAATATTCTTCGGATTCTCAATTGTGAGGTCGGGTTCAAAAAATGGATTATCGGAAATTTGAACTGAAGTACTTGGTCGACTGGATGACGATTCTAGAGAAAAATCAACGGCGGTTATATTTGCTAAATGTCTTGATCTAGTTACAGGTTGTGAACGTACAAAAGGTGGTGAACTTCTTGCTCGGTGCATTCACTGAATATCCTATTTGTTTTTAAAAGGAAAGAAAAATTATAATAAGTTATCCAATTAATAGACTTTTCTGATTTTGCCCACGTTTCGAATAGCCAAAAGATGCAGCAGAGGGGCAGGATTCGTTTGGTCTCAATATAATTGAGGACTGTTTGGCTCCAATAACCCGGTCCACGTACAAATCCAACTATTACTACGAACCAGAAAATTTTGATGTCTATCAATTTAACCACTTAAAATAAATTTTCGCAATTTTAAGAAAATTTAGATAAGAAGTAGAATAAAAATCTATGTCCTAAAACTAGAATAGCGAGAAATAAGAAAGAAAAAGAGTTCGTCGGAAAAAGATTGAAAAAGAAAAATGGTTGAAAAATAAAAGGTGACGGAAAAATAAAAGAAACTTATAAAACTTAAAAATACTTGACTAACCTAACCTTATTACTACAACTAACTTAAAATTATAATCGCAAATTGAGATTACTAATTGGAATGATAATTGATACATAGGTAAAAGTCGTCTAAAAATATTAAAGTTTACAAGAAAAACTATATCCCAAATAAAAATAACTTAAAAAGAAACTAAAACTTAAAAAGGCGTCGCAAAATTCTAAAGTACCTAAATCTTAGTCTAAAGAAAAAGCACTTAAGGAATTCTACGGCAAAGACTAAAAATCTAGGAGTAAAAATAACTATGGCAAAATCTAAGTTTAAAACTAAATATGAGCTAAATATACAAATATTACGCTAAAACGATTAAAAAGGGACAAAATATAAAAATATACAAAAAGTTGTAAAAAGTACAATTTTTATAAAAATATTATTTTTATATTAATTATTTATTAAAAATATTAATTTTACAATTTAATTAAACTTAATAAACTAAAATATAAATTAAATAAAACTTAAATTAAAATAAAACTAATTATAATAATAATAATAATTAGGGTTAATAATAATTATAATTAATAATTATCCGTAATAAATGCAGTTTAGGGTTTCTGTCGGTGTCAGAGAAACTCCGCGAGTCGCGGTAATCAATGAAGCAAACCCAGCGAGTCGCGGGGTTCCAGTTTTCAACTGACAGGTTATTTAAATTCGACGCGTTTTTCTTTATTTATTTTTTTTATTTTATGTTTTTAATTTTTCTGTTTAAAAAAAAATATGTGTATAATAAAAACTTATATTTAAAACTTAAATAAATAGAATTACTTTATAATTTTATAAATAAAAATCTTAAAACTAGATTTATATATATATATATATATATATATATATATATATATATATATATATATATTTTTTGTTTATATGTTTTTAAATAAAAACAAAATACTTAAATAAAACTTATATAAAAATAAAGAAACTTTATAAAACTTAAATATTTAACAAAATCTTAAAAATACTTATATTTTTGTTTTTCTTTTTATATTTTCGAATAATAAAAAAAAAACGTAAAATTATTTTTTTTTTATATTAGCGTTGCGCTTCCGGCTTTTAAGAGACTCCCCGACAGCGGCGCCAAAAATACTTGATGTTTTAGCAGAGTAGTATATAAAATAGCTTATATTTTTGCAGGAAAATACTATTAAATACGATACAATTTTACACAAGATATTTATTTATTTAGAGAACGGATATACTTAAACCTTGCTACAACACTATAGGCAGTGTACCTAATCGTACAGTAGTGTAGTTTTTAGTAAGTCCGGTTCGTTCCACAGGGAATCTTTTTAAACAAAGCTTAACGCTATATTAGTTTACTTTTATAAAAATACAAATATATATATAAGTAATATTATTATTATAAAGGGGGGTTTTTACCGTTTAATGACCGGTTTGTCAATTTTAAAACTTTAGTCGCAGTTAAAACCAAATGTAAAATATTAAAAATAAATACCAGACTTAAATTAAAGCGGCAAGTAAATAACGATAATGAAATTGCGAATAATAAAAATGCGATAAAATAAACTTGCGATAATTAAAAAGTACGATAATTAAAAGTGTAATTAAATACAATAACAATAAAAATGCGATAATTAGAAGTGCAATTAAATATAAAATAAAGGAAATTAAATATGAAATAAAAGAATTATGCTTATTTAAACTTCCGTAATCATGATGTTTGACGTGTTAATTTTAGTTTTATGCCCATGGGTTAATTGTCCTTTGTCCTGGATTATTTAATATGTCCATACGGATTTGTCCATAATAGTCCATCAGTCATAAATATAAAGAGCGAAAGCCTTCGTCAAATTATTCTTATTCCCGAAGTCAAATCTTCCAACTAATTGGGGATTCGAATTGTAACAAGGTTTTAATACTTTGTTTAATGAATACACCAGGTTATCGACTGCGTGTAAACCAAGGTTTTACTACTTTGTTAACAATTACACCAATTACCCTTGAATGTAATTCACCCCTGTTTCAACAAGTTTATTAACTATTAATCCAGTTCCGTATCCGGTAAAATGAATAATTATTGGTATTTATAGATATCTCGCCCACCGTACCCAGTCAAGCGTATGTGGTTATATATAAATAGGTCAAATTATAAGTTTGTATATTAAATTAACAAGGTATTGTTTAGTTAATATAAAACCCATTAATAGCCCATAGTCTAATTTCCACAAGTGTCGTTCTTTTGTCCAAACCCCAATTATGGTACAAAGCCCAATTACCCAATTTTAGTAATTAGCCCAACATCATGATTACTTCGGATTAAATAAGCATAATAATAACTTAGCTATGAGACATTAATATAAAAAGGTTGAACATAACTTACAATGATTAAAAATAGCGTAGCGTTACACGGACAGAATTTCGACTTACACCCTTACAACATTTGCTAACATACCCTTATTATTAGGATTAAAATTAAAATTAAAATTAAAATTAAAATATAAATATAAATATATACGATATAGATAGAGAGATGGATGGATTTTTGGTAATTTTTGCGATCAGAATTCGTTTGCTTTTATAGGGATTTTCGACTTTTGGGGCTCCGCGACTCGCGGCATTTTTGCCTTCAAACTCCGCGAGTCGCGGAGTTTGAAATTACAGCTCAGTCCCTTTTGGAGTCTTTCTTGCCGACGGTTTATAATATATATATAATATATATATAATTAATATAATTAATTATATATTATATTATATTTATATACATAGTTAACTTGTAATTTTTAGTCCGTTGCGTCGAGCGTTGAGAGTTGACTCTGGTCCCGGTTCCGGATTTTCGAACGTCCTTGCGTACAATTTTATATTTTGTACTTTGCGTTTTGAATCTTGTACTCTTGTAATTTCGAGACGTTTCTTATCAATAATTGGAACCTCTTTGATTGTCTTTTGTACTTTTGAGCTTTTTGGTCGTTTGCATCTTCAATTCGTCGAATCTGTCTTTTGTCTTCACCTTTTTTTATTTAAACAAATATCACTTTTAAATAGAACAATTGCAACTAAAAGCTTGTCTTTCTTGAGGAATAATGCTATGAAATATATGTTCGTTTTTAGCATTATCAGTGTACTTTCAGGGGGTATAAACGTTAAGTTAGTTACCAAGTGCCCACGGTTAACATATACTTTATCATACTATTTTGAAACGCTCTTTGTAGCACTGAAATCTCGTGGCCTACCTTACATACTGTTATACTTAGACTATAGCTCACCAACCTTTGTGTTGATGTTTTTAAGCATGTTTTTCTCAGGTGCTTAAGTTTATTTGCTTCCGCTATCGTGCTAGTCTTGCCGTAGACACCCGCTGCTTTAGTGTTATCACCGCATGAACTGTTTATCTTGCATTCAAACTTTAATACATTTGAAACTATGTTTTGTAATGACCTAAGGGTCACATACATTTATTCATGCTTGCTATTCGTAGAAGCATACTGTTGGTGTAAAACAATTGACGTCAGTTATGACGTCATCTTTTTATCGTGAATGCAAATTCTTTTATTACAGCATGTAGTACTTAACCTTGTAATGATCCTGTTGTTGATGATTCATACACGATGGTTTTGTACGGGGCATCACAGATAGTGTACTCTGAATTGGGGTTCGCGACTTCCCAATAAAAGAGCCTATAACTACGTTCTATTAGTTAGAAAAGCGATTGAGTTTAAAGCATAATCGGAAAGCATTTCGACAGCATACACAAACCATAATATTATTTCGGCATTATAACTGCTTACATCATTGCATACACTAAAGATAACTACTCGCTAATCATGGCAACAATATCATAAAACATTATATAAGATAAAGGATAGAAGTACCAGTAGATTAAACGAGTTCCAAATACAAAAGTGACAACTTCAAGACTCCAGACCGCTCCTAATACAATCTTCAGCGTTCTTCTCCGGGTACTAGGTTTCCCGCACGGAGTCGAAGGCCTTGAGAGTATGATTAATATTGTACAAGAGAGAGAAAGAAGTGAATTAAAGTGTGTGTTGGAATGAATGACAAAGATCCTTTAAATAGACTTGGAATTTGCCAGAATACGCCTGGCAGGCCGTATGGTGGGGCGTATTTGGCAGGCCGTATTGCTGGAAGATTGCATGGTGGGCCGTGTAATGGGGCGTATTTGGCAGGCCGTATCCATACAGGTAGGCCATATGGCAGCCCGTATGGCAGGCCGGATTTGATGCTGGTCCGCCTTGATTCCCTGGATCGTAACTTGATTTCTTGTCTTTCACCGTTTTTGCTCTAGAATCTTCGTTTTAGCTTCGATTCTATTGATTCTTTTTGCACCGCCTTTGTAATTACTTGTTCTTCAATTCTAACCGACGAAGTGGGTATTTTGCCGAGAAAGTTCGAATCTTTCATGTTTTTGGGCCTTAATACCGGGGTGAATGTGACTACCCGGGAATTTCCGACCAAATTTAAACTTAATCTTTATAAGATTCTGACACGATAGGCAAAGTCTATTAAACCAAGTCCCAAAATGTTTGAACTATTTTTTTTTCATGAATTCATTTAACATTTGATTATTCGCGACGACTCACGATTCGATTGTTTGTAAATAGATATGCATATATTTAAATATATAATATGAAATATTATATATTGTAATTGTTAGAATTAATTATGTAAAATAATAATAATATATAATAACTGTTATTTTACAAGTATCTATATATATATAAATAAATTATATAGAATAAATATTTTGTGATTTCGAAGTTATTTAGTAAACAACGATAACGCTCAGTTGTCATTCGATTGATAGTAAACGAGTTAAAAAGAAACTTATGTGACTTTAAAATAAACGGTGATCCAAAAATGAGTTTTATAAATTATAGGCTTATTAATAATGCATTTAGAAGTTATTTGATAAATTTTAAAAGTTTTTATATTTTACTTGGGGGTTGGGAGTGAATAATTAATGTAATTTTTATTTAATAGTTAATGACTGAATTTTATACCATAATGACCGAAATAATTAAAGAAACTTAATCTAAAAATTTGGGATTTTTTTGAAAGACTTTTATCCGCCACTAATTATCAACGGGGCACGAAATAGTAGTCCGTGGAAACTGTCGGTAGAATGCATACAAACATAATTCACGTGAATTCAATTAAGTATAGTGTGTTTGTTCTTTTTCCTGTATCTTTCCACTAATTATTCTTTTTCCTTTATCATTCACTAAACCAAACTCTATTATCTTTAGTGTATATATATATACATGATACTGTACATGTCTTGTTGCTAACTTGTAATTTGAGTGGAAAAGTTCTAAAAGCAGTTTCCTTTTGAATTGTTGTTATGTGTCCACATGCAGAAAGAAACAGCAAAAAGCTATCGAATATGTCAATAATTCAAATAGGATAATCAATCCAATTGTGTGACTTTGGAAGGTACTAATTTCAATAGTTGGATTTAAGATGATATATTAGATTTAATAGATTTGTCTCTCACAGCCAAAATCATTTCTATATATTTACGTACACATACCATTATACCATAACCACCATCTTTATATTTTCTCTGCAAACTCACATATTTAACCAAATATTTAATCACACTAACAAGTAACACCTATGTTTGTATTTGGTCTCTATCTATTCAATCTGAAATAACATGCTTACCATATAAGGTTATAAAATTTAATTCATGAAGATATCAATGTACAACCGGTTACGAAACAAAACCCATTTACAAACCACTAATCAATCATCATCTTATTTGATCATTCGAACCGCCATACATCCATCACCTTCCTTTTGTTGAACACCATAACCGGCCACCATAACCTATCGACGACGTCTTCATCAACCCTATACCATCAAACCACCTTATCCTGTTTCGTGTTCTCCCTCAAAAATCAAAACCGAACACCTTGTTTCTCTTGTTGATCAAAGGACGTTACACCATTGATTTTTTTGGCTGCTACTGTTTCCACCGTATGAATACAAGTCTCCATGCCACCATCGAGACCCAACCATATATTCACCACCCAAGACTCCAAGTAGCACATAAAGCTCGAGAACAAATGGTGAAATGTCCCGTTCTTATTGATTAAAAACGTTCCATATTAATTGATTTCGTTGCGAGGTTTTGACCTCTATATGAGACGTTTTTCAAAGACTGCATTCATTTTTAAAACAAACCATAACCTTTATTTCATAAATAAAGGTTTAAAAAGCTTTACGTAGATTATCAAATAATGATAATCTAAAATATCCTGTTTACACACGACCATTACATAATGGTTTACAATACAAATATGTTACATCGAAATCAGTTTCTTGAATGCAGTTTTTACACAATATCATACAAACATGGACTCCAAATCTTGTCCTTATTTAGTATGCAACAGCGGAAGCTCTTAGTATTCACCTGAGAATAAACATGCTTTAAACGTCAACAAAAAATGTTGGTGAGTTATAGGTTTAACCTATATATATATCAAATCGTAACAATACACCTCAAGATTTCATATTTCATTACGCATCCCATACATAGAGATAAAAATCATTCATATGGTGAACACCTGGTAACTGACATTAACAAGATGCATATATAAGAATATCCCCATCATTCCGGGACACCCTTCGGATATGATATAAATTTCGAAGTACTAAAGCATCCGGTACTTTGGATGGGGTTTGTTAGGCCCAATAGATCTATCTTTAGGATTCGCGTCAATTAGGGTGTCTGTTCCCTAATTCTTAGATTACCAGACTTAATAAAAAGAGGCATATTTGATTTCGATAATTCAACCATAGAATGTAGTTTCACGTACTTGTGTCTATTTTGTAAATCATTTATAAAACCTGCATGTATTCTCATCCCAAAAATATTAGATTTTAAAAGTGGGACTATAACTCACTTTCACAGATTTTTACTTCGTCGGGAAGTAAGACTTGGCCACTGGTTGATTCACGAACCTATAACAATATATACATATATATCAAAGTATGTTCAAAATATATTTACAACACTTTTAATATATTTTGATGTTTTAAGTTTATTAATTCAGCTGTCCTCGTTAGTAACCTACAACTAGTTGTCCACAGTTAGATGTACAGAAATAAATCGATAAATATTATCTTGAATCAATCCACGACCCAGTGTATACGTATCTCAGTATTGATCACAACTCAAACTATATATATTTTGGAATCAACCTCAACCCTGTATAGCTAACTCCAACATTCACATATAGAGTGTCTATGGTTGTTCCGAAATATATATAGATGTGTCGACATGATAGGTCGAAACATTGTATACGTGTCTATGGTATCTCAAGATTACATAATATACAATACAAGTTGATTAAGTTATGGTTGGAATAGATTTGTTACCAATTTTCACGTAGCTAAAATGAGAAAAATTATCCAATCTTGTTTTACCCATAACTTCTTCATTTTAAATCCGTTTTGAGTGAATCAAATTTCTATGGTTTCATATTGAACTCTATTTTATGAATCTAAACAGAAAAAGTATAGGTTTATAGTCGGAAAAATAAGTTACAAGTCGTTTTTGTAAAGGTAGTCATTTCAGTCGAAAGAACGACGTCTAGATGACCATTTTAGAAAACATACTTCCACTTTGAGTTTAACCATAATTTTTAGATATAGTTTCATGTTCATAATAAAAATCATTTTCTCAGAATAACAACTTTTAAATCAAAGTTTATCATAGTTTTTAATTAACTAACCCAAAACAGCCCGCGGTGTTACTACGACGGCGTAAATCCGGTTTTACGGTGTTTTTCGTGTTTCCAGGTTTTAAATCATTAAGTTAGCATATCATATAGATATAGAACATGTGTTTAGTTGATTTTAAAAGTCAAGTTAGAAGGATTAACGTTTGTTTGCGAACAAGTTTAGAATTAACTAAACTATGTTCTAGTGATTACAAGTTTAAACCTTCGAATAAGATAGCTTTATATATATGAATCGAATGATGTTATGAACATCATTACTACCTTAAGTTCCTTGGATAAACCTACTGGAAAAGAGAAAAATAGATCTAGCTTCAACGGATCCTTGGATGGCTCGAAGTTCTTGAAGCAGAATCATGACACGAAAACAAGTTCAAGTAAGATCATCACTTGAAATAAGATTGTTATAGTTATATAAATTGAACCAAAGTTTGAATATGATTATTACCTTGTATTAGAATGATAACCTACTGTAAGAAACAAAGATTTCTTGAGGTTGGATGATCACCTTACAAGATTGGAAGTGAGCTAGCAAACTTGAAAGTATTCTTGATTTTATGTAACTAGAACTTGTAGAATATATGAAGAACACTTAGAACTTGAAGATAGAACTTGAGAGAGATCAATTAGATGAAGAAAATTGAAGAATGAAAGTGTTTGTAGGAGTTTTTGGTCATTGGTGTATGGATTAGATATAAAGGATATGTAATTTTGTTTTCATGTAAATAAGTCATGAATGATTACTCATATTTTTGTAATTTTATGAGATATTTCTTGCTAGTTGCCAAATGATGGTTCCTACATGTGTTAGGTGACTCACATGGGCTGCTAAGAGCTGATCATTAGAGTGTATATACTAATAGTACATACATCTAAAAGCTGTATATTGTACGAGTACGAATACGGGTGCATACGAGTAGAATTGTTGATGAAACTGAACGAGGATGTAATTGTAAGCATTTTTGTTAAGTAGAAGTATTTTGATAAGTGTATTGAAGTCTTTCAAAAGTGTATAAATACATATTAAAACACTACATGTATATACATTTTAACTGAGTCGTTAAGTCATCGTTAGTCGTTACATGTAAGTGTTGTTTTGAAACCTTTAGGTTAACGATCTTGTTAAATGTTGTTAACCCAATGTTTATAATATCAAATGAGATTTTAAATTATTATATTATCATGATATTATCATGTATGAATATCTCTTAATATGATATATATACATTAAATGTCTTTACAACGATAATCGTTACATATATGTCTCGTTTAAAAATCATTAAGTTAGTAGTCTTGTTTTTACATATGTAGTTCATTGTTAATATACTTAATGATATGTTTAATTATCATAGTATCATGTTAACTATATATATATCCATATATATGTCATCATATAGTTTTTACAAGTTTTAACGTTCGTGAATCACCGGTCAACTTGGGTGGTCAATTGTCTATATGAAACATATTTCAATTAATCAAGTCTTAACAAGTTTGATTGCTTAACATGTTGGAAACATTTAATCATGTAAATATCAATCTCAATTAATATATATAAACATGGAAAAGTTCGGGTCACTACAGTACCTACCCGTTAAATAAATTTCGTCTCGAAATTTTAAGCTGTTGAAGGTGTTGACGAATCTTCTGGAAATAGATGCGGGTATTTCTTCTTCATCTGATTTTCATGCTCCCAGGTGAACTCGGGTCCTCTACGAGCATTCCATCGAACCTTAACAATTGGTATCTTGTTTTGCTTAAGTCTTTTAACCTCACGATCCATTATTTCGACGGGTTCTTCGATGAATTGAAGTTTTTCGTTGATTTGGATTTCATCTAACGGAATAGTGAGATCTTCTTTAGCAAAACATTTCTTCAAATTCGAGACGTGGAAAGTGTTATGTACAGCTGCGAGTTGTTGAGGTAACTCAAGTCGGTAAGCTACTGGTCCGACACGATCAATAATCTTGAATGGTCCAATATACCTTGGATTTAATTTCCCTCGTTTACCAAATCGAACAACGCCTTTCCAAGGTGCAACTTTAAGCATGACCATCTCTCCAATTTCAAATTCTATATCTTTTCTTTTAATGTCAGCGTAGCTCTTTTGTCGACTTTGGGCGGTTTTCAACCGTTGTTGAATTTGGATGATCTTCTCGGTAGTTTCTTGTATAATCTTTGAACCCGTAATCTGTCTATCCCCCACTTCACTCCAACAAATCGGAGACCTGCACTTTCTACCATAAAGTGCTTCAAACGGCGCCATCTCAATGCTTGAATGGTAGCTGTTGTTGTAGGAAAATTCTGCTAATGGTAGATGTCGATCCCAACTGTTTCCGAAATCAATAACACATGCTCGTAGCATGTCTTCAAGCGTTTGTATCGACCTTTCACTCTGCCCATCAGTTTGTGGATGATAGGCAGTACTCATGTCTAGACGAGTTCCTAATGCTTGCTGTAATGTCTGCCAGAATCTTGAAATAAATCTGCCATCTCTATCAGAGATAATAGAGATTGGTATTCCATGTCTGGAGATGACTTCCTTCAAATACAGTCGTGCTAACTTCTCCATCTTGTCATCTTCTCTTATTGGCAGGAAATGTGCTGATTTGGTGAGACGATCAACTATTACCCAAATTGTATCAAAACCACTTGCAGTCCTTGGCAATTTAGTGATGAAATCCATGGTAATGTTTTCCCATTTCCATTCCGGGATTTCGGGTTGTTGAAGTAGACCTGATGGTTTCTGATGCTCAGCTTTAACCTTAGAACACGTCAAACATTCTCCTACGTATTTAGCAACATCGGCTTTCATACCCGGCCACCAAAAATATTTCCTGAGATCCTTGTACATCTTCCCCGTTCCAGGATGTATTGAGTATCTGGTTTTATGAGCTTATCTAAGTACCATTTCTCTCATATCTCCAAATTTTGGTACCCAAATCCTTTCAGCCCTATACCGGGTTCAATCTTTCCGAATATTAAGATGCTTCTCCGATCCTTTGGGTATTTCATCCTTTAAATTTCCTCTTTTAAAACTCCTTGTTGCGCCTCCTTTATTTGAGTAGTAAGTTTATTATGAATCATTATATTCATAGATTTTACTCGAATGGGTTCTCTGTCCTTCCTGCTCAAGGCATCGGCTACCACATTTGCCTTCCCCGGGTGGTAACGTATCTCAAAGTCGTAATCATTCAATAATTCAATCCACCTACGCTGCCTCATATTCAGTTGTTTCTGATTAAATATGTGTTGAAGACTTTTGTGGTCGGTATATATAATACTTTTGACCCCATATAAGTAGTGCCTCCAAGTCTTTAATGCAAAAACAACCGCGCCTAATTCCAAATCATGCGTCGTATAATTTTGTTCGTGAATCTTCAATTGTCTAGACGCATAAGCAATCACCTTCGTTCGTTGCATTAATACACAACCGAGACCTTGCTTTGATGCATCACAATAAATCACAAAATTATCATTCCCTTCAGGAAATGACAATATAGGTGCCGTAGTTAGCTTTTTCTTCAATAACTGAAACACTTTCTCTTGTTCATCATTCCATTCAAATTTCTTCCCTTTATGCGTTAATGCAGTCAAGGGTTTTGCTATTCTGGAAAAGTCTTGGATGAACCTTCTGTAGTAACCAGCTAGTCCTAAAAACTGGCGTATGTGTTTCGGAGTTTTCGGGGTTTTCCACTTTTCAACAGTTTCTATCTTTGCCGGATCCACCTTAATACCTTTTTTGTTCACTATGTGACCGAGGAATTGAACTTCTTCCAACCAAAATGCACACTTTGAAAATTTAGCGTACAATTCTTCCTTCCTCAATACTTCTAACACCTTTCTCAAATGTTCACCGTGTTCTTGGTCATTCTTTGAGTAAATAAGTATGTCATCAATGAAAACAATGACAAACTTGTCAAGGTATAGTCCACAAACTTGGTTCATAAGGTCCATGAACACAGCTGGTGCATTAGTTAAACCAAACGGCATGACCATAAACTCGTAATGACCGTAACGTGTTCTGAAAGCAGTCTTTGGAATATCATCTTCTTTCACCCGCATTTGATGATACCCGGAACGTAAGTCAATCTTTGAATAAATAGACGAGCCTTGTAGTTGATCAAATAAGTCGTCGATTCTCGGTAGTAGGTAGCGGTTCTTGATGGTAAGTTTGTTCAACTCTCGGTAGTCGATACACAACCTGAATGTACCATCTTTCTTCTTGACAAACAAAACAGGAGCTCCCCACGGTGATGTGCTTGGTCGAATGAAACCACGCTCTAAAAGTTCTTGTAATTGGCTTTGCAGTTCTTTCATCTCGCTGGGTGCGAGTCTATGAGGAGCACGAGCTATTGGTGCAGCTCCTGGTACAAGATCTATTTGAAATTCAACGGATCGCTGTGGGGGTAATCCCGGTAATTCTTTCGGAAATACATCGGGAAATTCTTTTGCAATGGGAACATCATTGATGCTCTTTTCTTCAGTTTGTACTTTCTCGACGTGTGCTAGAACAGCATAGCAACCTTTTCTTATTAGTTTTTATGCCTTCAAATTACTAATAATATGTAGCTTCGTGTTGCCCTTTTCTCCGTACACCATTAAGGGTTTTCCTTTTTCTCGTATAATGCGAATTGCATTTTTGTAACAAACGATATCTGCTTTCACTTCTTTCAACCAGTCCATACCGATTATCACATCAAAACTCCCTAACTCTACTGGTATCAAATCAATCTTAAATGTTTCGCTAACCAGTTTAATTTCTCGATTCCGACATATATTATCTGCTGAAATTAATTTACCATTTGCTAATTCGAGTAAAAATTTACTATCCAAAGGCGTCAATGGACAACTTAATTTAGCACAAAAATCTCTACTCATATAGCTTCTATCCGCACCCGAATCAAATAAAATGTAAGCAGATTTATTGTCAATAAGAAACGTACCCGTAACAAGCTCCGGGTCTTCCTGTGCCTCTGCCGTATTAATATTGAAAACTCTTCCGCGGCCTTGTCCATTCGAGTTCTCCTGGTTCGGGCAATTTCTAATAATGTGGCCCGGTTTTCAACATTTATAACAAACTACATTGGCATAACTTGCTCCGACACTACTTGCTCCGCCATTACTCGTTCCGACACCATTTGTTCCTTTCGTTCTATTAACCCCTGGTCCGTAGACCTCACACTTCACCGCGCTATGACCATTTCTTTTACACTTGTTGCAAAATTTGGTGCAGAACCCCGAGTGATACTTTTCACACCTTTGGCATAGCTGCTTCTGATTGTTGTTGTTGTTGAGGTTATTATTGTTGTTGGGATGATTGTTGTAGTTGCTGTTGTTGTTGTTGTTGTTGTTGTTGTTGGGCCATTTGTTGTAGTTGCGATTGATTTTGCGATTGTTGGGATAATTGTTGCGATTATTGTTATAATTGCTGTTGTTGTTGTATTGGTGATTCTTATCACCGTTTTCCTCCCACTTTCTTTTGACTTGCTTCACATTGGCCTCTTCAGCAGTCTGTTCTTTAATTCTTTCTTCAATCTGGTTCACTAGTTTGTGAGCCATTCTACATGCCTGTTGTATGGAGGCGGGCTCGTGTGAACTTATATCTTCTTGGATTCTTTCCGGTAATCCTTTCACAAACGCGTCGATCTTCTCTTCCTCATCTTCGAATGCTCCCGGACACAATAGGCACAATTCTGTGAATCGTCTTTCGTACGTGGTAATATCAAATCCTTGGGTTCGTAACCCTCTAAGTTCTGTCTTGAGCTTATTGACCTCGGTTCTGGGACGGTACTTCTCGTTCATCAAGTGCTTGAATGCTGACCACGGTAGTGCGTACGCATCGTCTTGTCCCACTTGCTCTACATACGTATTCCACCATGTTAACGCAGAACCTGTGAAGGTATGCGTAGCATACTTCACTTTATCCTCTTCAGTACACTTACTTATGGCAAACACCGATTCGACCTTCTCGGTCCACCGTTTCAATCCGATCAGTCCTTCGGTTCCATCAAATTCCAAAGGTTTGCAGGCAGTGAATTCTTTGTAGGTGCATCCTACACGATTTCCTGTACTGCTAGATCCAAGGTTATTATTGGTATGTAGCGCAGCCTGTACTGCGGCTATGTTTGAAGCTATAAAAGTACGGAATTCCTCTTCATTCATATTCACGGTGTGTCGAGTAGTCGCTGCCATTTCCTTCAAAATAGTCAAATGGAACAAGTTAATCATACAGAATATTAAGAGTAGTTAATAGTATTTCGTAGCATAATATGAACTCATTTATAAAAGCTTTTTCTTCATATTAGCGTTTTATAAGTTTAAATTCGGGTAGTACCTACCCGTTAAGTTTATACTTAGTAGCTAATATACAATTCAACTACTACAATTCTATATGAAAAACTGATTATAATAATATTTCGCGTTCAAACTTTTACACAATATTTTACAAACTTACAATACCGCTTATTTTACATATAGCATGAAATATAGCACACAATAAATTTGATACAAGATGGTTGTGAAGATAATTCTAGCTAGTACACAAGTCGTTCAGCAAAGGCAATAAAGACACGTAATTCATACGTCCAGAAACAAGTCATGCATTATGGTTTTACTAGGATTACTTTCCATCCTTGGTGTTGTGGAACATAACCGTTATGGCCGTTGATAAGACAGCGTGTTGTAACGTCGTCAAAGGGACGAGGGTTACGTAATGACCAACAGTCCCGTAACAATCTAAAAACTCATTTCTTACCCCAATTACCGACTCCGTCACTTGTGGGAACGTTTTGTTTAATAGTTGTAACCCGATGTTCTTGTTCTCACTGCGAACATTACTAATCCGTACGCATAACATGCTTCTTTATGTTGCATGTTAGCTGCTTTTTCTAAATCACGAAGTCCAATATTCGGATATATTGAGTCAAAATAATTTCTTAACCCATTGCGTAAAATAGCATTTGGGTTCCCCGCAATATATGCGTAAAAGTAAACACATCGTAACTTATGGATTTCCCAATGTGATATCCCCCATCTTTCGAACGAAAGCCTTTTATAAACCAAGGCATTCTTGGAACGTTCTTCGAATGTCTTACAAACTAATCTCGCCTTAAATAGTTGTGCTGAAGAATTCTGACCGACTCTAGACAAGATTTCATCAATCATGTCTCCGGGTAGGTCTCTTAAAATATTGGATTGTCTATCCATTTTGTGTTTTTATACTGTAAAATAGACAAGAGTTAGATTCATAAAAAAAATACTTATTAATACAAGCAATTTTTACATATATCTTAAAGCATAAGCACACTATATTACATATATTACACCACACGAATACAACTATCTTATTCCGACTCGCTTGTTTCTTCTTCTTTGGTTTTGCTTCGTTTTGCCAAGTTTCTAGGGATATATGATGTTCCCCTAATACGAGCCGTCGTTTTCCACATTGGTTTAGAAAAACCTGGTGGTTTAGAGGTTCCCGGGTCATTGTTACAACTTAAGGACTTCGGGGGTTGACGATACATATAAAGTTCATCGGGGTTGGAATTAGATTTCTCTATTTTTATGCCCTTTCCCTTATTATTTTCTTTTGCCTTTTTAAATTCAGTTGGGGTAATTTCTATAACATCATCGAAATTCTCGTCGGAATCCGATTCATCGGAGAATTGGTAATCCTCCCAATATTTTGCTTCCTTGGCGGAAACACCATTGACCATAATTAACCTTGGTCGGTTGGTTGAGGATTTTCTTTTACTTAACCGTTTTATTATTTCCCCCACCGGTTCTATTTCTTCATCCGGTTCCGATTCTTCTTCCGGTTCCGATTCATCTTCCGGTTCCGACTCTTCTTCCGGTTCCTCTTCGGGAACTTGTGAATCAGTCCACGAATCATTCCATTTTACATTTGACTCTTCATTATTATTAGGTGAGTCAATGGGACTTGTTCTAGAGGTAGACATCTATCACATAATATCAAACACGTTAAGAGATTAATATATCACATAATATTCATATGTTAAAAATATATAGTTTCCAACAAAAATGTTAAGCAATCATTTTTAAAGAAAACACGGTCGAAGTCCAGACTCACTAATGCATCCTAACAAATTCGATAAGACACACTAATGCAAATTTTCTGGTTCTCTAAGACCAACGCTCTGATACCAACTGAAATGTCCCGTTCTTATTGATTAAAAACGTTCCATATTAATTGATTTCGTTGCGAGGTTTTGACCTCTATATGAGACGTTTTTCAAAGACTGCATTCATTTTTAAAACAAACCATAACCTTTATTTCATAAATAAAGGTTTAAAAAGCTTTACGTAGATTATCAAATAATGATAATCTAAAATATCCTGTTTACACACAACCATTACATAATGGTTTACAATACAAATATGTTACATCAAAATCAGTTTCTTGAATGCAGTTTTTACACAATATCATACAAACATGGACTCCAAATCTTGTCGTTATTTTAGTATGCAACAGCGGAAGCTCTTAGTATTCACCTGAGAATAAACATGCTTTAAACGTCAACAAAAATGTTGGTGAGTTATAGGTTTAACCTATATATATCAAATCGTAACAATAGACCACAAGATTTCATATTTCAATACACATCCCATCCATAGAGATAAAAATCATTCATATGGTGAACACCTGGTAACCGAAATTAACAAGATGCATATATAAGAATATTCCCATCATTCCGGGACACCCTTCGGATATGATATAAATTTTGAAGTACTAAAGCATCCGGTACTTTGGATGGGGTTTGTTAGGCCCAATAGATATATCTTTAGGATTCGCGTCAATTAGGGTGTCTGTTCCCTAATTCTTAGATTACCAGACTTAATAAAAAGGGGCATATTCGATTTCGATAATTCAACCATAGAATGTAGTTTCACGTACTTGTGTCTATTTTGTAAATCATTTATAAAACCTGCATTATTCTCATCCCAAAAATATTAGATTTTAAAAGTGGGACTATAACTCACTTTCACAGATTTTTACTTCGTCGGGAAGTAAGACTTGGCCACTGGTTGATTCACGAACCTATAACAATATATACATATATATCAAAGTATGTTCAAAATATATTTACAACACTTTTAATATATTTTGATGTTTTAAGTTTATTAAGTCAGCTGTCCTCGTTAGTAACCTACAACTAGTTGTCCACAGTTAGATGTACAGAAATAAATCGATAAATATTATCTTTAATCAATTCACAACCCAGTGTATACGTATCTCAGTATTGATCACAACTCAAACTATATATATTTTGGAATCAACCTCAACCCTGTATAGCTAACTCCAACATTCACATATAGAGTGTCTATGGTTGTTCCGAAATATATATAGATGTGTCGACATGATAGGTCGAAACATTGTATACATGTCTATGGTATCTCAAGATTACATAATATACAATACAAGTTGATTAAGTTATGGTTGGAATAGATTTGTTACCAATTTTCACGTAGCTAAAATGAGAAAAATTATCCAATCTTGTTTTACCCATAACTTCTTCATTTTAAATCCGTTTTGAGTGAATCAAATTGCTATGGTTTTATATTGAACTCTATTTTATGAATCTAAACAGAAAAAGTATAGGTTTATAGTCGGAAAAATAAGTTACAAGTCGTTTTTGTAAAGGTAGTCATTTCAGTCGAAAGAACGACGTCTAGATGACCATTTTAGAAAACATACTTCCACTTTGAGTTTAACCATAATTTTTAGATATAGTTTCATGTTCATAATAAAAATCATTTTCTCAGAATAACAACTTTTAAATCAAAGTTTATCATAGTTTTTAATTAACTAACCCAAAACAGCCCGCGGTGTTACTACGACGGCGTAAATCCGGTTTTACGGTGTTTTTCGTGTTTCCAGGTTTTAAATCATTAAGTTAGCATATCATATAGATATAGAAGATGTGTTTAGTTGATTTTAAAAGTCAAGTTAGAAGGATTAACTTTTGTTTGCGAACAAGTTTAGAATTAACTAAACTATGTTCTAGTGATTACAAGTTTAAACCTTCGAATAAGATAGCTTTATATATATGAATCGAATGATGTTATGAACATCATTACTACCTTAAGTTCCTTGGATAAACCTACTGGAAAAGAGAAAAATGGATCTAGCTTCAACGGATCCTTGGATGGCTCGAAGTTCTTGAAGCAGAATCATGACACGAAAACAAGTTCAAGTAAGATCATCACTTGAAATAAGATTGTTATAGTTATAGAAATTGAACCAAAGTTTGAATATGATTATTATCTTGTATTAGAATGATAACCTACTGTAAGAAACAAAGATTTCTTGAGGTTGGATGATCACCTTACAAGATTGGAAGTGAGCTAGCAAACTTGAAAGTATTCTTGATTTTATGTAACTAGAACTTGTAGAATATATGAAGAACACTTAGAACTTGAAGATAGAACTTGAGAGATATCAATTAGATGAAGAAAACTGAAGAATGAAAGTGTTTTTAGGTGTTTTTGGTCATTGGTGTATGGATTAGATATAAAGGATATGTAATTTTGTTTTCATGTAAATAAGTCATGAATGATTACTCATATTTTTGTAATTTTATGAGATATTTCATGCTAGTTGCCAAATGATGGTTCCCACATATGTTAGGTGACTCACATGGGCTTCTAAGAGCTGATCATTGGAGTGTATATACCAATAGTACATATATACCAAAAGCTGTATATTGTACGAGTACGAATACGGGTGCATACGAGTAGAATTGTTGATGAAACTGAACGAGGATGTAATTGTAAGCATTTTTTTTAAGTAGAAGTATTTTGATAAGTGTATTGAAGTCTTTCAAAAGTGTATAAATACATATTAAAACACTACATGTATATACATTTTAACTGAGTCGTTAAGTCATCGTTAGTCGTTACATGTAATTGTTGTTTTGAAACCTTTAGGTTAACGATCTTGTTAAATGTTGTTAACCCAATGTTTATAATATCAAATGAGATTTTAAATTATTATATTATCATGATATTATCATGTATTAATATCTCTTAATATGATATATATACATTAAATGTCTTTACAACGATAATCGTTACATATATGTCTCGTTTAAAAATCATTAAGTTAGTAGTCTTGTTTTTACATATGTAGTTCATTGTTAATAAACTTAATGATATGTTTACTTATCATAGTATCATGTTAACTATATATATATCCATATATATGTCATCATATAGTTTTTACAAGTTTTAACGTTCGTGAATCACCGGTCAACTTGGGTGGTCAATTGTCTATATGAAACATATTTCAATTAATCAAGTCTTAACAAGTTTGATTGCTTAACATGTTGGAAACATTTAATCATGAAAATATCAATCTCAATTAATATATATAAACATGGAAAAGTTCGGGTCACTACAAATGGCGGTTTAGATTCTAGTCACAAAGAATCAAGAACGTCTGACATGAAGATATGCCCGTATACTTATATTATTCATTAAACGATCATCATCATATTTCAATTCTTCTTTTTCCATCTTTATCATCATCCTCACTAATCAAAATCACCACCGCCACCTTCAATCATCACCCTCTCCAACTGATCTCCGCTGTTTTTCTGTCCAAACACCACCCCACCTCCGCCACTATCGCTCCTGTTCTACTGCTGCAAAACACCATCATCGTATGTTACAATTTCTAATTTTTACTTATCATCACCAAATGCAAACAACCACAAAAGTCACCTGTTATGTTACTCGTCATAAACGACTGCACTGTTTTGCTGTTTATTTATTTTTTTTGATCAAACGATACCCAAACGAAACAAGAAGATTGCTGCAACTTATTTGTGTTTGAGCCTGCTAACGAAAATAACCCAAATCCTTATTAAAAACAGTTGAACGAGCTGGATTATTTCTCATTAATCGGGCTTAAGTTGTTTAAAGGACTGTTATATGTTGGGCTTGGTAAATTGTTTCTTGGGCCGCTATATTGTAATTTCTATTTGGGCCATCATTGAATGACAAGTTAGATTAGATTAAGATGATGAAAATTATGATAATAACAGTGATCGATGATGAATGGTGTTCGGTTATATGATGACGAGTGATACATGATGAAGATGATGTTGAATTAAGATGATGTTAGGTAATGAGAAGAGAATGATAAATGAATTCGTACACATTAAATAATTAAACGAATCAGTTATTACAAGAAGATGCAAACATATGAATGGTTTGGGTCTATGTTTTCGGGTTAGCGAGAGGTCGTGGGTTCGAGCCCTGTCTAATGCATTTTTTTTTAGGGAAAAAGCTTTTAAAGGTAGTTTCAAGTATATTTTTTTCTTATTGTTATTATTATTATTAAATGTTGTTGTTATTAAGTTAAATATTATTATCACTAATATTAGTAATATGATTATTAGTATAATTAATAGTATTATCATTATTATTATTACTAGTATTATCATTAAGTATTATTATTATTATTATTATTATTAGTATTAACATGATTTTAAAATTTTATTATTATTATTATTAACATTAGTATTAGTAATATCATTAAAGAACATTATTAATAGTAACATTAATATTAAAACTATCATTATTACTATCATTATTATTATTTTCATTAACCTAATTTTTATATAATTTTATTTACATTATTTTTATTATCATTATTATTATCATTAATATTATTATTATTATTATTACAGTATTATTATTACTACAAACAAAAAGGCTATTATTATTATCAAAATTATTATTTTCATTTTCATTATTAAGATTATTATTACTAATTTACTAAATAAATATTATGTATACAAGAAAAATATATTACATAACTACATTAATATTAATATTTTTATCTAAAGCATATAAAATAAATAGAATTAATTAAATTATTAATGAAACACATAAGTTACTAAAATAACGAGTAGATCACTACTAATGTATAAATTTGTTTGATTACCATTATACGTGTTAATATATATACAAATAATATAGGTTTGTGAATCCGAGGCCAACCCTGCACTTGTTCAATACCGTCATATGTATTTTTACTACGAAATACAGTATTGTGAGTTTCATTTGCTCCCTTTTTATATGCTTTTGCAATATATATTTTTGGAACTGAGAATACATGCGCTGCTTTTATAAATGTTTTACGAAATAGATACAAGTAATCGAAACTACATTCTATGGTTGGATTATCGAATCGAATATGCCCCTTTTTAGCTTGGTAGCCTAAGAATTAGGAATATGGCCCCTAATTGACGCGAATCCTGAAGATAGATCTATGGACCTTGACACGTCCCATTCGGGTTACGAATACTTTAGTACTTCGATTATCATGTCCGATGAGAGTCCCGGAGTGATGGGGATATTCTATATCCATCCTGTTAGTTCGGTTATCAAGCGTTCACCATATGAATGATTTTTATCTCTATGCCGTACGAAATGCCGGATATGAGATTATGTTTATGAGAAATGGAAATGAAAATCTTGTAGTCTATTAAATTATGGAAATGATTGATTACGATAAACTAATGAACTCACCAACCTTTTGGTTGACACTTTAAACCATGTTTATTCTCAGGTATGAAAGAAATCTTTCGCTGTGCATTTGCTCATTTTAGATATATTACTTGGAGTCATTCATGACATATTACAAAAGACGTTGCATTCAAGTCGTTGAGTTCAATAAAGATTATTATGACAGATTAGGTCAATTATTGTTGGAAATATTATGAAATGGTATGCATACCATCAACTTTCAATGTAAAGAAAGATTGCCTTTTAAAAACGAATGCAATGTTTGTAAAATGTACCATATAGAGGTCAAATACCTCGCGATGTAATCAGCTATTGTGAATCGTTTATAATCGATGTGAACTTCGTCCAGATGAATTAGGACGGGGAACGACAGTTGGTATCAGAGCGGTGGTCTTAGTGAACCAGGTCTGCATTAGTGTGTCTAACTGATAAGTCGATAGGATGCATTAGTGAGTCTGGACATCGACCGTGTCTGCATGTCAAAAGTTTTGCTTATCATTTCTAGTCGGAAATCATCTGCTTATCATCCTTAGAAAATTACCTGCTTATCATTGTTAGTCTAGACATGTCTTGCTACATTAATTACATGAGTAGTGTATAGACAAAATTCATATCTTAGCGTATCTGCTAAATCATATCTTATCGTATCTGTTACTTTAAACTTTGCCTAACATATCCCGCAAATTCCTCCGTAGTCTACGAAATCTTTTGATCATATATATGTCATCATATAGTTTTTACAAGTTTTAACGTTCGTGAATCACCGGTCAACTTGGGTGGTCAATTGTCTATATGAAACCTATTTCAATTAATCAAGTCTTAACAAGTTTGAAGTCTTAACACGTTGGAAACATTTAGTCATGTAAATATCAATCTCAATTAATATATAAACATGGAAAAGTTCGGGTAACTACAGTTTAACCCCCAAACACCATGCTCATAGTGTCGTTTAGAAATTAAACTAGTGTGTTCGAAACTCGAACTTTTGTATGAAACTCGTAAAACGGCCAATGTGGGCCCCGTTGTGTAAAAATCATTTTATGTTTGAATCGTATGAGTTTTTCATGTTAGAACATGTTGTGAAAAGCATTTCGTCTAAATATGTTGGGAAGTGGGAGATCTTTATTTGAAAAATTGAAAAATTGGACAGAACTGAAAATAGACCTGTGCGCCATGCACCCTGAGGTGGTGCACGTGGCGCACTCCCCTGTAATAATAAAAAAAATTCTTATGCGTGTTCGATTGTATATTGGGTTGGGTTGTTACAAGTGGTATCAGAGCATGGTCTAAGGGATTTAGGCGACTTGAGATAGGTGCCTAGACTTAGACTTATTTGTGTATGCGCTTTATGCGGGACTTGTAGGAGACGGGTCTGACCGGGAGTTGATTAGTGCTTAGGTTTATTTGAATTAACCTTGCACTAACTGTTTTGTATTGTTTTAGCAAATCATCAAGTGAGATAGACGTCGTACTAGCGAATTAATGCGACATGATCGCGTAACAATGATTAGCTACCATTGTTACGGGTTCAAATCGTGTCAAACAAGCGATGTACGACGATTGTTGAGCAAGATGATATAGTGTGGTGTATATGTATATACGTATATGTTAAGTTCTTTTCATTTCGTTGCTTAATTTACTTCGTTTTATAGAATGAAGATGAGAAATGGACACGACACCAATGACGGAAGTACGAGTGAGGACGTTGAACTCACGGCCAAGGTCGAGGCCATCTTTAAAAGGCTAAAAAAGATTTTATTGACGATGTTCGAAAGGTTTTCCAAGAGTCGGTTGATGGAAAAGTGACCGAAATGATAAACGAACGAATGAAAGCCGCAATAGAGGAGGCTTTGGAAGCTAGAAACATTTATCCTCGAGGCGAAGGGGGTGAAGGTAATGGTGGAGGTGGAAGGCGGGACTTCCACTACAAAAATTTCAAGGATACTCAACCTCCGATGTTTAATGGGGTTAGGGATCCATTGAAAAGCACTTGTTGGATTTCTTATATAGAGGGAGCTTTCCGTACCGCGGAATGTCCTCCCGAGAAGAAGGCGAGGTATGGTTCTAGTATGTTGCGGGAAGAAGCTAAGTTGTGGTGGGATGATAAAATCAACTTATATGGTGAGGAGCAATGTATGAGTTTGACGTGGGAAGAGTTTAAGAAGGAATTCTTCAAAGAATACCGAACTTCTTCCGATCTTGATAGAATCCTAGACGAGTTGTACAATTTGCAACAAAGTTCAATGGACTTGGTTACTCTCAAGTCTACCTTCTTGGCAAAGACTCGTTTTTGTCCGGAATATGTTGGTGACGATCATAAGCTAATGAAAGATTTCTACCGTACCATGACTGAAGAGTATAAGGGTAAGATTAGTCGAGGAGCGGCTAAGTCTTTTGAAGAGTTATTTGAATTGGCTCGGAGTTTTGAGCCGGAGGTTCCAAGAAAAAGCGATTTCACTTTTTATAAAAGAAAGTTTGAAGGTTCTAGTCCTTCTAAATTTTCCAACAAGAAGAACAAAAACAAGAACAAGAAGGGTTCTGAAAGTGTCAATAGCGTGAAAAGGGCGCTTCCGGTGGTTTTTCCTTTTCGTGCTACAATTGTGGGTAAGCGAGTCATATGGCTCGTGATTGTCCAAAACCATCTTCCGGAAACAAGCTCACTTGTTTTAATTGCGGTAAAGAAGGGCATAAGAAGCCGGAGTGTCCCGATTTGCGAAACGATAATGTTAAGCGTCTAGAGAAGGCGGCGGGTACGGCTAGGGGTCGCAACTATTTGATGACGAATGACGAAGCCAAGCAATCCAACGAAGTTGTCTCAGGTACTTTTATGGTTAACTCTAATCCGGAAAGAATACTATTTGATAGCGGTGCAAATTTGTCGTTTGTGTCTCCAACATTTATGCCTAAACTTAATAGACCGTTAGCTAAGTTAAGTCATCCCGTAGAAGTCGAAATAGCGGACGGCAAAACGGTGCTAGTGGTTGATGTGTGTAAAAATTGTGATGTTGTGTTTGGCGCCGAAAACTTTAAAATTGATCTCATCCTGATGACTTTGGGTGATTTTGATATCGTTGTTGTTATGGATTGGCTCGATAATAATAGAGCCAATATTGTGCGCCATGAAAATTTTATTCGTGTGAAGACCCCAAGTGGGGGAGAGTTCATTATTCACGGTGATAAATGGAGAAGACTTGTGCCAATATGCACTTTTGTACGGGCACGTCGTTTTCTTGTTAGTGGTGGCATGGCTTTTCTTGCCCATGTCATTGATACTCGAGATGAGCCACCATCCATTCGTGAAGTTCCGGTGGTAAGTGAATTTGAAGACGTTTTTTCGGATGAGCTACCGGGTGTCCCGGCAGAAAGACAAGTTAAATTTCGCATTGAGTTGGTTCCGGGGGTTACCCCCATTGCTAAAACTCCTTATCGTTTAGCACCAACGGAAATGCAAGAGTTGTTAAATCAAACCCAAGAGTTGCTTGAAAAGGGTTTTATTCGACCGAGTGCTTCGCCATGGGGCGCTTCGGTTTTATTCGTAAAGAAGAAAGGTGGTAGCATGAGGATGTGCATCGATTATCGGGACTTGAACAAAGTGACGATTAAGAATCGTTATCCTTTTCCTAGGATCGACGATTTGTTTGACCAACTCCAAGGTGCAAAGTATTTCTCCAAAATCGACCTACGGTCCGGCTATCACCAAATGCGGGTCCGGGAGGAAGATATCGAGAAAACGGCTTTCCGAACGCGTTATGGGCATTTTGAATTCGTAGTTATGCCTTTTGATCTTACGAATGCACCGGTAGCATTCATGGATCTTATGAACCGAGTGTGCCAACCTATGTTGGACAAGTCGGTAATTGTGTTCATTGACGACATATTTGTCTATTCGAAGAGTATGAAGGAACATGAACATCATTTGCGGAGTGTGTTAAAGACGTTGCGGAAGGAGAAGTTATATGCTAAATTCTCCAAATGTGAATTTTGGCTAAGGGAAGTTCAATTCCTTGGCCACATCGTGAACAAAGACGGTATTCAAGTGGATCCGGGGAAGATAGAGATGGTAAAGAGTTGGGGGCGACCGACTACGCCTACGGAAATCCGAAGTTTTCTCGGATTGGCAGGTTATTATCGTCGGTTTATCCAAGACTTTTCTAAGATCGCTTCTCCATTAACGAAATTGACAAGAAAGAACGCAAGATTTAATTAGGAGAACGAGCAAGAAATTGCTTTTCAATTGTTAAAAGAGAAGTTATGTCAAGCTCTGGTGTTAGTGTTGCCGGAAGGTGTGGAAGACATGACGGTTTATTGTGATGCTTCTTTAAATGGGCTCGGGTGTGTTCTAATGCAAAGAGGTAAAGTCATCGCTTATGCCTCTCGACAATTAAAGGAACACGAAACGAAATATCCGACTCATGATCTTGAGTTGGCGGCGGTTGTGCATGCGTTGAAAATTTGGCGCCATTACTTGTATGGTGTCAAGTGTACGATTTATTCGGATCACAAGAGTTTGAAACATCTTTTCGATCAAAGAGATTTAAATTATCGTCAACGTAGGTGGACGGATGTGGTAAAAGATTATGATTGTGAAATACTTTTTCATCCGGGCAAGGCGAATGTAGTCGCGGATGCGTTAAGTCTAAAGAGTCACCACCCGGCGTTACGATTAGGATTGTTACATATGATTATTACTAACGATTTTCTTGAAAAACTTGGTGTGATTCAAATTGAAGCTTACGTTCACAACAAGCATGCGGAACGAATTGTGGGGCAATTGGAATTCATTACTATGGGTTCGTGTGGTTTGTTGTCTTTTCAAGGAAGAGTGTGGGTGCCTAAGATGGGTGATTATTGACAAGTGCTACTTCATGAAGCACATAAGTCAAGGTATTCCATTCATCCGGGCACGACGAAAATGTATCTTGACTTAAGGAAAGATTATTGGTGGCCGGGCATGAAACGTGATGTTGTAAAGTATGTTGAGCAATGTGTCACGTGTTTGCAAGTTAAAGCCGAACACCAAAAGCCATATGGTAAGTTACAACCGTTAGAAATCCCGAAATGGAAATGGGAGCACATTACCATGGATTTCATTACAAAATTACCAAAGACGGCGAAAACCCAATTTGATTCGATTTGGGTGATAGTTGATCGGTTGACAAAAAGTGCCTTGTTTCTTCCCATTCGGGAAGCGATATCATCGGAGACTTTGGCTAAATTGTTTATCAAAGAGGTAGTCGCTTGACATGGGGTTCCTATATCTATTATTTCGGATCGAGATACCCGTTTCACATCTCGATTTTGGGAAAAGTTTCATGAAGATATGGGTACACAATTGAAATTGAGCACGGCATATCATCCTCAAATGGACGATCAAACCAAACGTACGAATCAAACTTTGGAGGATATGTTACGGGCGTGTATTATTGATTTCGGTGGTATTTGGGATGAGCACTTACCTTTGGTTGAATTCTTGTACAATAATAGTTATCATACTAGTATCGGGATGCCACCTTACGAGATGCTTTATGGGCGGAGGTGCCGAACTCCGATTTGTTGGGGTGAAATTGGCCAAAAGAAAATCGGGAGTACCGATTTGGTCTTACAAACGAATAGTAAGATTGATATGATTCGGGATCATTTGAAAAAGGCGCAAGATAGAAAAAAGTCGTATGCCGACAAGCGTAGACGAATGATCGAATTTCAAGAAGGTGACATGGTGATGCTTAAGGTTTCGCCATGGAAAGGTGTTATTCGGTTTCAAAAACGGGGAAAGTTAGCTCCTCGGTTTATTGGACCATTTAAGGTTTTAGCTCGTGTCCGTGAAGTCGCGTATCGTTTGGAATTACCCGAAGAGCTTACGGGTATCCATAATACATACCATGTTTCCTATCTCCGTAAGTGTCTTGCGGATGATTCATCGTGGGTACCGTTAGACGAGATTGAGCTAAATAATAAGTTAGAATATATTGAGGAGCCGATTTCCATACTCGATGAGAAGGTCAAAAGGTTGAGACATAAAGAGGTTAGGACTTTTAAAGTTCAATGGCGTCGTAGTAAAGGTTTCGAGTTTACTTGGGAGCCCGAAGAATTCGTGTTGGTTTATCTTCCCTCTTGTCATATGGCTTGGATCGCGAGGACGCGCTCCGATTCAAGTGGTGGAGAGTTGTAAGACCATAATCTTCATTGTACAGCAGAGTAAATAGGGCACATGAAGTGTGGGTGACCTTGTATATTAAAACAGAGGTCAGAGGGCGAACTGAACAGGGTGTGCTCAGTGCACACTTAGGGGTGCGCCTGGCGCACTCCTCACTGTAGCCGGGTTATGTTTGTTTTTTTCAGATATTTTGATGGGCATTCTGGTAATTTCATTTGTGGACGAGTTGGAGGCCAGTAGGTCAGATCTTGGGGTATCATTCACTCCATTTTCAACAACCTTATCTTCTTCACTTTAATTTTAGAGAGAGAGTGTGATTTCTTGAGTGAGAAAGCTTAAATCCAAGAGGAATAAGTTGTTCTCGGGCCAAAGTGCGGGTATTAAAGTCATTCATCTACTCGCTAGCTACGTTGTGGTTGTAGTGGTAAGGTCTAATCTTGTTTTCCTTACTTTGATTTTGTGTAGGGTTAGGGTTTGGGTAAATGAAGAACATAAAACCCATATTTGTTGATTTTAGGTGTTCTTGGGTAAGATTGAGTCATGAAGACTCAATGGTAACTAACCTAGGGTTTTAAAGTGGTAATTGATGTTTATGAGTCCTAATTGGTTAGTTAATTACTAGCACACCTAACTAATTGGTAAATGGGTGTTAGTTGGGTTAGTGGATGACCCGAAATGGGTGTGTTGACTTTAAATGAGTCAAAGGGGTTAATGATTGACCTAGTTGGGGATTATGGATATGAATTACCCTAATTATGTTATAGTTAGTGTTGTTAGACCTTAATCACTAGCTTTTAAGTGATTTATGGTGGTCTTGACCCTTAAGTGCGGTTTTGATGAAAATGGGCATTTAATGCATTAAGTCATTAAATGCACATAAGTGAATTGTTGGTATTTAGTCCAACTAGCTATTGTGTTGATTGAAGTACTTATTATATTAGGTACTTTGCGTTGAAGCTTGCGAAAGTATAAAACCGTCACCGAATCGTTAAGGTGAGTGGAATAATTATATGTGTAGGTATATAATGTATTTATTTGTTGTAGCGTGAGATGTGAAGTGTCGAGGTGCTAAGACACCACGTTTCACGTGACGAGTGAAGCATCGAGGTGTTAAGATGCCACTCGAGGTGAAGCATCGAGGTGTTAAGATGCCACCTACGAGTGAAGTGTCGAGGTGTTAAGACGCCACTCCATAATAAAGGGTGAAGTGTCGAGGTGTTAAGACGCCACCCGAGGGTGAAGTATCGAGGTGTTAAGATGCCACCCGAGGGTTAGTGATACGAGGTACTAATTACACTAATGGATGTTGTGAACTCCGATGACCTTTCGCGGGCGCCATTCCCTTGTACGATTGGTTAACCATGGTTATTGTGTTGTAAGCGAAAGCATATTATATTGTTCGAGTTATATATATTTATGCGATTGTTATGCTAGCTTCTGGTAGCCTCGTATTGATGATGAGCTAATTGTGTTGCTAGCATGTATTCGGTATGTGTATTGAGTGTTTGCAAGTAGGTATATTATATATGTATGTGTATAATTATTGCATTCACTAAGCTTTGCTTACCCTCTCGTTGTTTATCTTTTTATAGGCTCCAGTGTTGACAAGGGTAAGGGCATTCATTTGGACTAGAGATCCCGCTTGTTGCTTAGGGGACGCTTTTGGGATGTTATAGCTTTTGGAGTTTGACCGAGATTTGGGTAGTTTAACCCCCAAACACCATGCTCATAGTGTCGTTTGGAAATTTAACTAGTGTGGTCGAAACTCAAACTTTTGTATGAAACTCGTAAAACGGCCGATGTGGGCCTCATTTTGTAAAACTCATTTTATGTTTGAATCGCATGAGTTTTTCATATTAGAACATGTTGTGAAAAGCGTTTCGTCTAAATATATCGGGAAGTGGGAGATCTTTATTTGAAAAATTGAAAAATCTGACAGAACTGAAAATAGACCTGTGCGCGCCGCGCACCCTGAGGAGGTGCGCGTGGCGCACTCCCCTGTAATAAAAAAAAATTTCTTATGCATGTTCGATTGTATATTGGGTTGGGTTGTTACAATATCAAGAATCAGAACTGGATGAAGCATATTGAAGAATGCTTTAAAATATGAGTTGAGGGAGAAAGAATAGAAGGTGTGAGTTGTGAGGAAACGAAGGGGGGTGGATTTATAGTAAAATATCCGACAGAGAAATTAAAACAGATGATCGCATTTAAAGAAGATCCTAATTTTCTTGATTATCAAAGAATCAAATTACGAAGATTTTCTCCGAATCTCTTGAAACTTGGAAATCAATCCTATCTACGTCAAAAGATATGAGGAATCTACACCTACTCATTTCACTCTTTTGTGATAACTTCACCCGTACGATTCATTTAAGCAAATTGTTTTATCCATATTACTCGCTGATGATAAAACTCTAATTTTCAGATCGTATGCGTCATGAAAACATACTTATTGTCAGCCATGACCATCCCAATCAAATTTCGGGACGAAACTTCTTTAACGGGTAGGTACTGTGACGACCCAGAAATTTTCGAACAAATTTAAACTTAATCTTAATATGAATTCAACACGATAAGCAAAGTCTGTAATGTCGAGTCACAAAAATTTTGAACTATATTCATGAGATCATTTGGCCATCGACTGTTCTTAACGATTCTATACATAAGAAATATTAAATATAAATAGTAAATAAATACTAAATATTCAATATATTATATTATTGGTAAATATGATATAATTAGTAAATTGTAACATATTAAAGTTAATTATAAATGCTATATTAATATTATTATCATTATCATTAGTAATATTATTATTATTATCATTATTATTATTATATTTGTATTACTATTATTTATAATATTAAAGAGTATTATTATTATATTTACATTTATTAATAAAATTAAATTATAATCTATACATATAATTATATAACAATAAGAGATGTACAATTAGGGATATAAATACAAATATATAAACACTGATATATACAGATTATAATTAAATACACATACTGAATACAGAAATCTATATAAATAAATACATATATAGAATATAATTATATAAATAAAAATATAATTACGATTAAAAACATAAATGAATACAGAAAGATTATGTATTCTATTTTAAATCACTTTCAACCTTTAGATGATTGTTTTCTGTCTCCAATTCGTACCAATCTGTAATGAATTATATGAACGAATCCAAAATTAGTTACATATCCCAATCAAGTGCTGGCTTTTTTCCTGATCCCCGTGATTTTATGTCGACATGTGAGCTGTAAAGTGTTATATTACAATCGTGTGGGTACCAGTTGGATTATAATCGATTACTTCTAATTCCCTCTGTAAATGATATATATATATATATATATATATATATATATATATATATATATAATTTATATATCACAAATTCACAAGTTCAGTCTTCTGTTTCGATATTCATCAAACCACCCTCCACTGGTTTCCTTCGATCATCTAAACAGCTTTACCTTCGCTAGATATTGCTGCATTAACTTATATTTTTTTCTTTCTTTCAATCGACCACTGCTACTCATCTTTTTAAGATTTAGCACGCGAATAATAAAGATAATGATGATGGAAGTTTATGAGGTCCTGCCGCAGCTTCAACCCACCATCGTGCCACTTGAAAGCATGTTTATTCTCAGGTTTGAAAGAAAACTTCCGCTGTGCATTTTCTCATTTAGAGATATTACTTGGACTCATTCATGACATATTTCAAAAGACGTGGCATTCGAGTCGTTGAGTTCAACAAGATTACTATTAAGTCATTTATAGTTTGGATATATTATGAAATTGTATGCATGTCTGTCAACTTTCGATGTAATGAAAGTTTGTATTTTATAACGAATGCAATGTTTGTAAAATGTATCATATAGAGGTTAAATACCTCACAATCTAATCATATGTTATTGTATTCGTTCTTATGGATTCGGACGGGTATTTACATCAAGTGTCATTATATTATACTAACTCATGCTTCAGTTCCCAACACTCCTTCAAAAACATTCAAAATTTAAATTCGAATTTTTTCAGAATTTTAGAAATTAACAATTTCAGATAACGCGGAGAGATAAATAATATCAGACAAAAATATTTATGAAGATATATTCAGAAATATTGAGGATATTTATAATGAAAGATACTATGATATCTTAGAATTTTAGAATCATAGTGTGATGAAGAAATTCATTCACAATGATTTAAAGCAATTAGGAAGTAAGGTATTCGCTAAAGATTTCATCACAACCAGAATCATCAGGATCTTTGAAGGCAGGTTTAGTCTTTATGATTTGTCCACGGTTTCCTTCATGGTTTGCTCAATCCGTTTTCTAGTTCCAACTTTTCTGAGCTTTGCCAGTATACTATTCTTTATCATCAAACTTCCGACGGTTAAGGTTGTTTACGGTTGTCTATAGTTTCTGCTGCTTCATTCAGCTTTTTCAACATTTAAGGTATTGATTTGTAGACTAAGTGCTTTTCAGAATTTCAGAATGAAACATCATAATTCTAAGAGATAAATGTTATACATATGACTGTTGATGTAGATATGCTGTGATAAGGTTTTAATGAAGTTGCTGGTAAGTATTCTTTTAATGTAATGGGGTGTAAACGGTTCCCCGATAACGATGACGAAAGGCAAACTTATATATCAAGGTTATAATAAGGCTTATTTGAATGAAAGTCGAAGTTGATTTGCTGGAGCTGGGACAAAATTGGCAAATTTGAAAAAGAATTGCAATGTTATTTTCGGTAATAACAATGCCAAAGGAGCTAGCACAGATACGTGTTAAACGTTTACTCAGGTTCCAAGAGTTTTCAGGTGCATAACTATATGCATCAATCTTTTCTTCCGTAGATGAAGTGCGGTTGATTCATCCTCTCGATTGAGGTGTTTTCAAGAATTATGATAGGTTTGAACGCAGATTGGAATCGTCAAGATACAAATGAGGTTTAAGATAAAATCAAGTGGTGAACTTGAAGAATTGTTTAGTTTCATATGTTATAATCAATATTTTAATTCATTTTAATTGTCCAAAGTTGGTAATCCACAGTTTGTAGTCCACAGTTAGTAATTTAACAATTCATATATAGTTTAATGTATTATATTCGAATTAATTAATACGTGTGGTGACCCATTATATACATGTCTCAGACTCGATCACAACTCAAAGTATATATATTATTTTAGAATCAACCTCAACCCTATATAGCTAACTTGATCATTACTGCATATTGAGTGTCTATGGTTATTCCAAATAATCTATATGGATGCGTCGATATGATATGTCAAAACATTGTATACGTGTCCCGATATTTAAGATGCGTAAATAACAGTATTTAAATGATGATAAATAAAGTGCGTAAAATAAATAACAGAAATTAAATGTCGATAAATAAAATTGCGAGAATTTATAAAATAAATTGCGATAATTAAAATGTAATAAGGAATTAGCAGTTAGCTAGGAACAGTTAGCTAGGATTTTGTTAGCATGGATTCTTAACAAAATTTCTCATAGTTAATTTGTTTATTTCTAACAAATTTTATTTTTTTGTCCAATGTTTTCTTCATTATGCCACTTGTTGGATTCTGATAAGTCAAAATCCAAATATGAAATTGAATGAAAATGGTTATTCTGTGGTAAATGGATTCGTATATCCGTGGATGTAAGCAGGATAGTAAATGACCGTTGAATCAGATTCGAAGAATGTTCAGTGTAACTTATTAATGTGAAATCTAAATATTCCTCGGGTATTACCTACCCGTTAAAATATTTTCACCATTAACAGTTTGTACAAAATAATTTTTAATTACAATCTTTATGAAAACATATATACATATATATTTTCTTCAGATGTAATCATGGATTTAATGAGTTAATATGATATTAATCTCATTTGATTTATCGTTAGAACTAGAATATATAATCTCTAAAACATTAGAAATTATATAATCGTCATGTAGAACGAAGATAAATGATGTAGAATGATTCGTAGAACGATAATTAAGTTCGAGGTATGGATTGTGATGTTGAGACGTGGGATGTTGAAACTTGGGTTGTTGGTGGTACTGGTGTTGATGTTGCTGAAGCTGGTACGTTTTGCACCATATTTTCCAAGGCTACAACTCGGGCGCGAAGCTCGTTAACTTATTACTACGGGATGATTGTCGGTAGGAACGAGTGAATGAATAAGGTTTAGAATCTGAGTTATGATATATTCGTGGTGAGATACTCTGGAAATGAAAGAAAAAATGGTGTTTCGAACAGGTTCGCCGATAAGTGCTACACGTTCTTCGCCAAGAGGGAAAGTCGGTGGGTGAAAGGGATCGCCTTCTTCGCGTCTCTATTGATTAAGTCAACTACAAACCCATCAGATGAATTGATGATGGCTGATTGGTTGATTCATTATAGTGACGCTGCTTTCGGAGCTTAGGTGAACATATATGTCGGAATAACTGTCGAATTCCAGAGAACTTGAACTAGTGGCGAGTTCCATTTCGTACGATTGAGTAAAGGGTTTTTCGGTATGAAATGATTTTCAGCTATCGGATGGTATTCTATTTACATAGAATATTTATATATATAAAACAAAAGATTTTTGTAGATTACGGAGGAATTTACGGAATATGTCAGGCAAGTCTTCAGTAATAGATACGCTAAGATATGAATTTTGTCTATACACTATCGATGCACTAAATGCAGTAAGATGTGTCTAGACTAAGAATGATAAGCAGGTAATTTTTGACACGAAATGATAAGCAAAACTTTTGACATGCAGACACGGTCAAAGTCCAGACTCACTAATGCATCTTAACAACTATCAGCTAGACACACTAATGCAAGACCTGGTTCGCTAAGACCACCGCTCTGATACCAACTCTAACGACCCGTCCTAATCCATCTGGATGAATACATTACAATTGGTTACATCGCGGGGTATTTGACCTTTATATGATACATTTTACAAACATTGCATTTGTTTTTAAAAGACAAACTTTCTTAACAACGAAAGTTGACAGGCATGCATACCATTTCATAATATCCAACTATAATTGATCTAATCTGTCATTTACTTAATCATAATCTTTACTGAACTCAACGACTTGAATGCAACGTCTTTTGAAATATGCCATGAATGATTCCAAGTAATATCTTTAAAATGAACAAATGCACAGCGGAAGATTTCTTTTAATCCTGAGAATAAACATGCTTTAAAGTGTCAACCAAAAGGTTGGTGAGTTCATTAGTTTATCATAATCGATCATTTTCATCATTTTAATAGACCACAAGATTTTCATTTCCATTTCTCGTAAATATACGTCCCATGCATAGAGACAAAAATAATCATTCATATGGATTGAACACCTGATAATCGACATTAACAAGATGCATATAAGAATATACCCATCATTCCGGGACATGATAAAAAAAACATCAAAGTACTAAAGCATCCGCTACAACGGATGGTGTTTGTTGGGCTCAATAGATATATCTTTAGGATTCGCGTCAATTAGGGGTGTACTAATTCTCAAAATTTGTGATGTTCCCTAATTCTTAGATTACTAGGCTAAAAGGGGCATATTCGGCTTCGATCCATTCAGCCAGATAATGTAGTTTCGATTACTTGTGTCTATTTCGTAAAACATTTATAAAACAGCGCATGTATTCTTTGTCTCATATATTTCAAAAGCATTTAAAAGGGAGTAATGAAACTCACAATACTGTATTTTGTAGTAAAAATATATATGATGACATTGAACAACTGAACAATGTAGGGTTGGCCTCGGATTCACGAACCTATATCATTTATATATATATATATATTAAAATCTATAATGAACATATAATGGTATTCAATTCAGTTTATATAATAATTATGTAATATATTACTTATTTAAGTGGTAATGTATTTATTGTTCCAAATGTTATATATATCTATATATGTTATTTTTATATTAAAATAGTAAATTAGATATACTTATGATATATGTAATAAGTCTATTGTTATATAAATTTCTTTTGCTTGTAAAAATAATAATTTACTAGTACTAAATTAATGATAATCATAATAATAATTATCATACTTGGAACTATAATCATAATAATAATAATAATAATTGATGGTTAATACATATATTAGTTAATAATAATAATAATAATAATAATAATAATAATAATAATAATAATAATAATAATAATAATAATAATAATAATAATAATAATACTAAAACTTAATGATATTACTTAATAATAACTTAAATGATAATAATAATAATACTGATAGTAAAGTTTGATGAACACTTCGGTTGACTTTTTGATAATAAAGTTTGACCTCAAAATTAGAACTCGATATAAGGAATTAGATTATAAAATTTTGCAGAAAGTATCACGGCTTGAATTAGATCCCTTCTACATATTTAGTTTTTGTAATTTGATTAGCAAATGGGTTGATGATAAGAATGGTCAAGAACAGAGGTTTTGTGCAGGTTTCTTCAAAATTTAATTTGATTTTACTGTTTTAATTCGACTTGCACTAGTGGTGTATTACATAAAGGTTAACAGATATAATTATAATTAATTTAACTCAATTAACACTTTGTTTGCTAGCTTGATGGATTCGACAATTTTTGATTCTGTCAGAAAATCTTTAGATAATTACAATCGACTAAACTGGTTTTTGTTTGATAATATGACTTAATTGATTCAGATCGTACTAGTTTACAGTTGTAAAACAATTCATAAAACAGTATGATAAGGATAGGAAAACTGAATACAATATTATGTATATATACGTATAGTTATATTATTAAATATTATATACTATATATCGTATATTGTATCTGTATATATATCCGTATATATATCTGTGGTATATTTCAGTATACATATATGTTATTCATATATCTGTTTTATGTATTATAATAAATCTTATTATTTATTAAATTTAAATATAACTATAATAATAATACTCCTAATATTATAAATAATAATAATGATAATATATTTATAATAATAATAGTAATAATAATAATAATATTAGTAATGATAATGATAATGATAATAATAAAGATAAATTTTATAACTATAATATTATTACTACTAATAATGTTAATTATAATAATACTAATATTATAAATGATAATGTTAATGTTAGTAATATATATATATATATATATATATATATATATATATATATATATATATATATATATGTGTATATATATATATATATATATATATGTATATATATATATATGTATATATATATATATATGTATATATATATATATGTATATATATATATATGTATATATATATATATATATGTATATATATATATATATGTATATATATATATATATGTATATATATATATATATGTATATATATATGTATATATATATGTATCAAACTTCGTATCTATATGTTATATATTAAAAATAATAATGTTACTTATTCTGATATTAAAATAAATTTTAATATTAACAATAATAATGATATCAAATAATACTTATAATGATAGTGAAACTCTTTTAGTAAAAATAATATTAATAACACTATTAATAATACTAGTAGTTATGATAATAATAATTCTATTAGTTATAATAATATTACTATTATAATGATATTAATGATAATATAACCACATGTACCTATTAAGGTTTTTATATTTTATACTAGATGTAATAATATTAATAATACAATTACTAATATTAATATTAATAATAATAATAATAATAATAAAAGTAATGATAATAATATTAATATAATAATTATATTGAAACTTGTAATTTAATATATTACAATTTATAAATTTTATCCTAGTTACTAATTATATAATATATATTATATAATAACTTATATTAAGTATTTAATATTTATAATTTATAATACATATAATATTATTTATGTTCAGAATTCATGTGTATATATATATATATATATATATATATATATATATATATATATATATATATATATATATATTTTAATAGTAACTTATTTATTCTGTGTTTTATTTTTACATTATTAATTCCAATTGTTTGGAGTGTATTTTACTAATTCACATTAATATCTATGTATACTTGTATCTATATTTATATCTATATATTTATTTACAAACAATTGTTCGTGAATCATCGAGAATGGTAAAAAGGGCAAATGCATTCATATAACTGTTCCAAAGTTTTCAAGACTCAACATAACAGACTTTGCTTATCGTGTCAAAATCAGAATAAGATGAAGTTTAAATTTGGTCGGAAATTGCCGGGTCGTCACAGCTCATACATTGCTCTTATCCAAAAACTTGGATTCTTCCACCCCACCGTAGCATTGCATCGCCCCTCAACGTACTACTACCGTACTTCATCTTCTTATCAAGAGGACATTCACTAGTACGGAAAGCTCCCTCAATATCGAAGATCCAACGAGTACTCTTCAGTGGATCTCTTTCACCATCAAGCATGGGAGGTTGGGAAATTTTGAAGTTCTTGTAAAGGAAGTCTCTTCTTCCAACATCACCCGCATGACCTTCCACATACCCGCCTTGAGGTTTAGGAAACCTCTTTTCAAACTCATCTTGAACAATAACACCCACTTATTCCTTAATAAGATCAGTTATTTGTTCATCAACCGAATCTTGAAAGACTTTCTTGACCTTCTCGAGAAAAGCCGCGGAATGGCTTTCCAAGATGGTCTCTACCTTGGCCGTGCATTCATTCTCATCACTTTGACTTCCATTATCATGCCCGTTTCTTGTCTTCATTCTATAAAATAAAATAGGTTAAATAATGAAACACACGTAAACCATACACGCCACACCACCCCATCTTACTCAACACTCATCGTACCTCACTCGCTTGACACGATTTGAACCCGTAACAATGGTAGCTAGTCATTGTTATGCGAGCACACTTCATCAACTCGCTAGTACAATGACTATCTTGCTCGACGATAACAAGCATAAATAGAATATAATCATAACGACTATCTTGCTCGACGATAACAAGTATAAATAGAATATAATCACCACCTAGTTAGTCCACCTATGCTAAGGCACTAACCAATCCCGGTCCGACCCGTATCCTATAAGTCCCGCATTTAATTTACATAAAATAAAGTCTAAGTCTGTTCACCTATCATAAGTCAGCTAAATCCCTTAGACCATGCTCTGATAGCACTTGTAATGACCCAACCCGTCATACTAACCCGATAATTTTTTTTTAAACTTTAATAATATTAATAACAATACCACCATATGTTATCAAAACACATTCAAACCACCGTACATGTTTAAACGACATTAAAATGTTTCATACAATATTTCGAGTATCAAAAGTTTAGTACAATCAAAAATATAACTTCGACCCGAATGAGTTTAAGTTCTGAACAAAACACGAGCATGGCGTTTGCGGTTAAACTACCCAACTTCGGTCGAATCCAAAGGTGTGCTCCAATAGTCCAGAAGATGGAGGTCTCTAATCCACAAGCTTACCCTTGGCCTTATCCGCACCTGAATCTAAAAAGATTAAACAACGAGAGGGTAAGCAAAAAGTTTAGAGAATGCAACAATTATAAATATACATATATAATCTACTTAATTTCAAACACTTACACAAATACACCATACATGCTAGCCATTTAATAACATGCAATCACAATGTATAACGAGATATTCTCAAATTACAATAAGTTAGCATCACTAAAAGCATATAGTCATGATATAATATACTAATACAACAATCATGCAAACATGGTCAACCATACACATGCTATAGTGTCATCTACACTGGATTTACACCATAACACAAACAGGGAAACGGTACTTGATATGCCCAAATCAGACGGTTTATTTATGCGGTGTCGTCAAAACGTCCATTCAGGATATCAACGGAAGAAGTTGATTGTTTAATTTATATATGCTGCTGGGCCTAAATCTATTCTTCCTTCCTATGGGTTAGCAAGGGTAAATATGACCTAAGGTCGTTCCTTGAGCGGTCAAATTTGAAGCAGAGCTTATTCAGATAATTTAGTGATTAAATTGGTCTGTACACAATTTAGTATCCAAGACTAGTGGCCAGGTATACCTTGTGTGGAGAGGCAGGATCCTTTTGGCCCCAATAAATTGGCGACTATTCGAAAAATACAACAACCAAGTCCAACCAGTTTATTCTAGACACCACTTTTATTCGGTATATCAATTTGTGTAAAGGCAATAGTTGGGTTAATTTGATTTATATTTGTATTTAAAATATTAAAGCAATATAATTAAAACAAGCTAGCTAGCATGCAACAGCTAAGGACAGAGAAGACGTGGTTCACCATGATTTAAGATAACGCAGTGTCGGGATGGTTGCGAGACACTCATTGGATAGATATACCTTGGTGTAAAAACTAGATTCCCTAATAATTGATTTCTCGATTAGCTTGTCATGAGGAACTAGGCTATCGTGATTCTGATCATATGGATGCTCAACTCCCGATGCTTTATCCGGTTTAAGGATATAAGCTGCCCAGCTTGGATGCAATGTATACCTTAGGTGCACGAATAAAGTAGCATAGCCATATATATAATATCCAACCTTTCTTAACACCTTAGTGTATCACCCAAGTGAGTGGTTATGATTGTGTTTCAAATTCCTTTCTGTCAATAGTTTGGTAAAATATAAGGGTTTGTAGAAAAATTAGAACCTCTGATAGTTCTCAGTCATCCTTAAAGATTTATAAGCTTAGTTTGCATTGTAGTGCGTTAAATTCCCATTTATGACTTATACCATCCCTTACTTAAATCTACCCAATAAATCCCTTAGTTATCCACCATGTACTAGACTTATAGTGGTTCCATTGCTTCTAACCTTGACCATGCTCAAGTGTTCCTATAGTATATCAACACTGTACTCTACTGTTGGACAGTATTTCCTCGAGTCTTATACTCTTGACCAATGTCTTAATCTGGTCCTACGGTAATATCCCATGTACTTTATAGTATTTCTGATGGGTTCATACCTTGACCAATGTATAAACACATATAATTAATTACCTAATAATTTTCAACTTTATAAAAGTTTTTAATCACGTTTATTGGTGGAAGGACGATAATAATGAGGTTTAATATCATAGACAGAAAGCGAGTACGAAACGATAATCATCCCTAACTAACAATATTAAATCATGGCAAACAATCAAGCAAATACTCACACATCATGGCAACAAGCATTTCTAATATTAATAAATCATAAACATCGAACAAGAATATTATAATAAATTAATAAAAGAAAGGATAAATGTTACCGAATAATGTCAGCGGAATAACACTTGTATTTCTTCATAATATCCATAGCGTTACAATGCTTGATAGCTTCTACTACTAACTACATACTAATCTCCTATTGATCACTAGAGAGCGAAAATAGAGAGATAATTACATTTCCTAATCTCTGTACTTTTCTCTCTCTAGAATCTAGAGAGAGAAAGTAGAGAGAACTAATCTCCTTCTGATCACTAGAGAGTGACAATAGAGAGATATTTATAGAGAGAAGTGTAACACCCGTTTTCTGAAAAGTCACTTGGGACATCTCACGTAGTCCAAAGGTACGTAATTAATCTTTAAAACGCATCTACATAGTTACATATGACTTAAAATGGTTTAATATTTGAGTTAGGGGTGCAAACTGGTAACCTGTCGCGTTTAGAGGAGAAATATCGCATTTTGGTATGTCGCGGAAGGCGACATGCAGGCCTGATACGCGACAACTTGAAAACCCTAATCCCTGATCAACATATCGCGTTCTAGTTGGTATTATCGCATTTGAGTACATCGCGGATCGCGACCCGTCGTCGCGAAACGCGACAGGTGTGCAGATCTGATATTAAATTTGTTTTTTATGAGCAATTTTGAGGGTGTTTTGGTCTTTTCACTTTGTGGACGGTTTGAGGCCACAAGAACAGATCTAAAACTTATCCTTATCTCATTTCTCACTGATAAACGCTAAAAAGTCATGTTTTTACCCCCGATATTGAGTCCCAAAAGCATAGTGTTCAAAACTTTATCGGCAAAAAAATCGCTTTTTCGTTAAATTTGTAGATAAGGTAATTACGAAGACAATGCAAAAAGAATCAAGAAAAACGGAGGTAAAACGAAGATTCTAGAGCGAAAACGGTGAAAGACAAGAAATCAAGTTACGATCCAGGAAAACCAGCTGACCAGGCAAGCCAAACGGCCTACCAAACGGCTTTCCAGGCTCACAAACGGCCTGCCATACGCCCAGATCAAACGGGTTTGACGACCCGGAAATTTTCGATCAAATTTAAACTCAATCTTTATATGAATTCTGCAACGATAAGCAAGTCTGTAATGTTGAATCTCAAAAATTTTTGGAACTGTTTACATGAACTCATTTGACCTTTGACTATTCCCAACAATTCACGAACAATTGTTTGTAAATAAAAATGTATAAATATAAATGTATGTATATATAATATTTCGAAATAATAAAATATAATATGAAAAATAAGATATAAAATAATTAAATTGTAATTAACATAAATTTATATATAAATATATGAATTCTATATAAAATTTTATGTATAATGTAATATATGTTAAATTGTATAAACATTTAATATTCCAAATAAGTTATTACATAATGTATATCATATGGTTATATCACATAACATGTAATACTCATATTTCTTAAATAGTTGTTATAATAATATCATTATTATTTCCAAAAATTAATATACATGATAGTGTTAGGTATATTATTACTTTAAATATATTATCTATAAATGCGAATTTGATATATAACTTATTGTAGTAATATCATTACTAATATTATTATTATCATTAGTAATATTAGTATTATTATAATTTGTACTATTATTATTATTAATATCAATATCAGTATTACCTTCATTATTAATATTGATACTAATATTATTTAATATATAATATATAGATATGCGATTTGACAAGTATAATTTGTTATATCAGTATCTTTAATGTTATCTTATTAATATTATCATTAATGTTATTATTATGGTTATTATTATTAATTGCTATTAACATGATTATTATTATTATTATTAGAATTATCATAGTTACAAGTATTACATTCATTATTAGTATTATACTTATAATTATTATTATCATATCTATATGTATTATAATCATTAGTATTATTATCATTAAAAAGTATTATTATTATTATTATTATTATTATTATTATTATTATTATTATTATTATTATTATTATTATTACAAATTATTATTATGAGTATTATAATTGTTAGAAAATAATACAATTATTATTTTTATCTTTTATAATATTATTAACATCATTTCTTTTGATAATATAAATATTATAATTATTAATTCTATTATTGATATTATTAGAATTTTAATTATTATTAATATAATTATAATTATTAATTATATATCTACATATGAATCGTACGTATCAAAAAGAGGACCCAATTCAGTTTCACGTTACTATCATCCTATTGTTGATTTTCCAAAACTCGTACAAATCACAGTCCAATCAAGGGAATAATCCAAGAAGCTGTTAGAAATCGTTTTCCATTTTATTGCATTTTAATTTTTTTTCTGTATTTGATTGAACTGTCGACAATCAATTGACCATAAAACAAGAAATTCTTCTATGTCACTAAGGAATTCACTCAGCCTTACACCCCCACTATCAATTACAACTGTCCACTGCTACAAACTGTAATAAAAAACAAGTTATTTTAAAAACAAAAGTCGATATACCCTGTTCGTGTCCATTTTAATTAAAAGCCTAATTTTAAATCGAATTTCAAAAAGTAGAAATGCAGTTATGTTAGGATTACTCTAGTCAATCTTTCTGTAAAATTTTAACATTCAATTCCTCTTATTGATTTCTAATTTCTGAGTCAAAGTTATATATTGAAAAAGTCAACTAATGTGTTCATAGCAAAATTTGTATTCATTTTGAAGTTTCTGATCAAATTGAGGGTAGAGAAAGTTTCTAGAAATAATTTAACATCTTTTTCATGTTTTAACTTTGGCCTAAAACACATTAAATTTTCGAATTTAAATTTGGGTTGACATCGAGTCTTAAACTTCTGTTACAGCATTTTTTTTACATACTTTGTTGTTTTAATTAATCCATTAAACCTCTAAATGCTTCTCTATTATTTTCAAATCTTAAATTCAATAAACTGTTAACTATTAATGGAATTGGAACTTGGGATCGAACTGGACAAAGGAAGAAGAAGAACATGTTCACTAATATATGGGTTATAAACAATTATAAGGGTTTATAAAACGGAAATGGGGCAAAAGCCCAGCTGGTTAATGAGTTAACGGGTATTAGAGAGGTCTCGAGTTCTGAAAGGACCCGTCCTAATCCATCTGGACGAAGTCACCAACATCTGGTTCCATTGCGATGATCGACTCTAAACAATGTCTTTAAAATGAGCAAATGCACAGCGGAATGTTTCTTTCATACCTGAGAATAAACATGCTTTAAATTGTCAACCAAAAGGTTGGTTAATTCATAAGTTTATCATAAAACAATAAAATTCATCATTTTGATAGACCACAAGATTTAAATGCTGCATGGTACAAATGGGCCCGAATCCTATACCCACCTGTAATGTACATGCGATATATTTTAAATACAGTACACCTTTCTTGTGTACAAAACCATTTTTCATAAATCTTATTAACCGTACACATATCTCGTGCACAAAAACTAATACACATAACCTGTGTATAAAAATCATTCTCTCGATACATAACATTCATATCAATTGGTGGCAATTATCAAGTCCACATAATTCAATGGTGGCAATTATCATTTCCACATAATTCAACGGTGGCAATTATCATGTCCACATAATTCAACGGTGGCAATTATCATGTCCACATAATTCAATAATAATCCGCAGAACTTCTGTCTGCATAATAATTCATTCGAGGAATGTTTTGCTTGTGTCTATCTCGTCAAACATTTGTAAAAGCATTTCATGTATTCACAGTTCAAAATATATTTCAAAAGCATTTAATAAAGCAGTTATAAAAACAGCACATGTATTCTCAGTCTCAAAAATGTAAAGAGTAAAAGGGAATCAAATGAACTCACACATATAATTATTGTAAAACAGTTAATAAAACAATTGCATGTATTCTCAGCCCCAAAAATGTAAAGAGTAAAAAGGAGCAAATGAAACTCACCATACTGTATTTTGTAGTAAAAATACATATGATGACATTAAACAATGCAAGGTTGGCCTTGGATTCACGAAACTATATTAATTATATATATATATATATATATATATATATATATATATATATATATATATATATATATATATATATATATATATATATATATATATATATATATTAACACCCAAAATTGTAATCGAACAAGTATATATATATATATATATATATATATATATATATATATATATATAAATTCATTGGTTATATCCTTTATATGTTTCTTACATTCATTTTGTATCTTTTAAATAATTAAAAATATTAATTTATTTATGTTATATGTATTAAATATATGTATATTATTTTGTTTGTTAAAATTATGATAATATTTAATTAATATTAGTAATGGAAAAAAAAAATGATAATAATGATAATACTAATACTTATGGAATGATATAAATACCAATATTTATGAAAATGTTACTAATTTTATTATTTTCATAATAATAATAATAATAACATCCATAATAATAATAATAATAATAATAATCATACTAATAAAAGTAATAATAAAAGAGTACAACCTTTGAAGAAAGGAGCTCTAAAAATAAAACGCCACTGCCCGGGCTCGAACCCGCAACCTCTCGTTCGTACGAATACACCACTAACCATCCCACCTTTTTCCTTTTTCTGTTTATACTCCCAGCTAAACTATTTAAGCCGTTTATCATTAGTCCGGCCCAACATGAAATGGTATACGGCCCATCAATTAATTCGGCCCAACAGGGCAGTATACATAAGTTCCAGCCCAAGCTTCCCTTGTAAAAAAATGTTTTGCAGTGGCCTAGTTTCGAACTTAAGACCTCTCGTTCAGCACAAACCTCCTTAACCATCCCTCTGTATATTCGTTTCTGGATTTAATTATTCCTATAGTGTTTTTAACCTTTCTTCTTCTGTATCCTTTTTCTTCATAAATTCGATCAACCATCATCATCATTCTTATTATCACCTTAATCATAAACGTCCGTTATATATCATTATCTATATAATATCATCACGTATTCATTACGCACCATCATCATAAATGATCTCGGTTTCATCATAAAATCTTAAACCTGATTATCCTAATTACAGTGGTGATCAGTCCTAAGTATGAAAATGAATATGGCTGTCCAACAGTGGCCCAACAAATCACGGCCTAATAGCTAACTTATCTAAGCCCAACTATAAAACTTTGGCCCCATCAATCAACAAAAAAAATATCACGGCCCAAGTTTATAACCAATTAAACCCAACTCAAAAACTGGAATAAACTATCTGATTCGTTAACTAAATTAAATCCGTGAAAGTGATCACTGAATTGAAGTGTGGGGTTTAAATTGAGTCAAGTTTGTCGGCCATAATGCAATACCCATTAATTAAGCATCATATTATCATCTTTACTCGTTATCATCTAAGTTTCTTAACACCTTATCATCTATTCTTCATCTTTCTTGCATTTTAAAACAGAAACAAGCAGAAATAGCAGTAGTATAACAACAACCAATGAAGTGTTCGATGATGGTTGTATATCGACAGGAGTCTGATAAAATAAAATAAAAATAAAAGTGGGTTTGTGATTAATCATGAAATAGAAGAACGTACGCAGCAGCCATAAGGATTTATTGGGTTGTTTGCAGCTGTTGAGAAAAAAAAATAGAACTAATATAACAGCAATAGAGGTGGTGTCGGATTTCAAATGGTGGTGGTTGTAGTTGTAGGGTGGTAAAGGTGGTTCCGGGTGGAGATCGAGTTGTAGGTGTTGGATTGATCTTGGTGGTTTCAAATGAAGGTGGTGGTGACGTTTTCGTAATCGATATCGAAGAGAGATATGGATGAGAGAGAGAGGTGATGGTGGTTTTACTGTTGCTACACTAACCTGTTAGGGTCGATTCATATCAATTCCCTTTGTTGTTTTTGAATAGATTGGCAACAGAACTAGGTGTAGTGAGGTCTTGATTGATAATATTAGTCATGGTGGAGGATTTTGTTATGGGTTTTCAATTCACAGAACATAAGTCGAATAGCAAGTAGTGGTTTTGGGTTCTTGAGTTTTGTAGTAGAGATGATGGAAATTGTATGGTGGTTCGGATCTCATGGCAGTGAAGGGTATTAGTGGGTGTTGACGATGGTGTCGTTTATCACAAAATAGAATAGGTGATTGTGGCTGTTCATGGTGGTTGTAGGTGGTCTTTGGTGACCGACGGTTGTGATGGAAGGGGTGGTGGTATGGGTGTTGTGAAGATGGTATGCTTTTATCATAGTGTTGTAGTGTAGGCATATATGTTATATACATATATGGAATCACTTTGTGGATAACAAAACAAAAGTACTCTAGTAATGAAATTCAAAAATTTAACAACTTAGAATCAAAAGAAACAGGCGAATAGTGGAGCTCACCTTTACAGCTCAATTTCTATTTGTCCAGAGAATATCACGGATATAATTAGGAATTGAGATTAGAAATATATAATATAATAATACTTATAATATAATTTAAAATATAAACGTGTGAATTCTTAGCCGTCGTTTATTATTTGATTCACAGACTAAAATTCGTGTCCCGTTGATAATTTAGTGACGGATAAAAGTGCTCAGAAAAATCTCATATTATTAAATTAAATGTCTTTATTTATTTCAGTCATTATGATATAAAATTCAATCATTAATCTTATTAAATAAAAATTACATCAACTGACCCGCTTGATTCTGGGTAAAATATAAAAAGTGCTAAAATTTAATAACTAGATCCTAAATACATTTTTTTTAGTAAGCCTAAAATTTATAGAACTCATCTTCGGATCACCGTTTATTTTAAAATCGCATAAGTTCGAATTTAACTTGCTTAATATTAATCGGAACATTAAACAAGTATTATAATCATTTAATATTTATTTTTAATATACTTTATTTATTTATAGAGATATATTTTAAATGATAATTATTATAATATCCTATTTTTATTTTATTAATTTTTAATAACAACAACATATGATGCTTCAAATAATATTTCGAATTATTATTTATATATACATACACACATATCTATTTACAATTAATTGTTCATGAATCGTCGAGAGCAGTCAAAGGGTAATTGATTACATGAACACAGTTCAAAGTTTTTGAAACTTCAACATTACAGACTTTGCTTATCGTGTCGGAAACATATAAAGATTAAGTTTAAATTTGGTCAAAAATTTTCGGGTCGTCGCAGGTTCGAACCACGACGGTGGCGTATATTTTTTTGGGAATCTGTGTTCTTCAAAGGTTGTTATTATTAACAATAATAATAATAATAATAATAATAATAATAATAATAATATTATTATTATTATTATTATTATTATTATTATTATTATTATTATTATTATTATTATTATTATTATTTTGATGTTTCTGATCAAATTGAGGGTAGAGAAAGTTTCTAGAAATGATTTAACATCTTTTTCATGTTTTAACCTTGGCCTAAAACACATTAAATTTTCGAATTTAAATTTGGGTTGACATCGAGTCTTAAACTTATGTTACAGCGTTTTTTTAAATACTTTGTTGTTTTAATTAATCCATTAAACCTCTAAATGCTTCTCTATTATTTTTAAATCTTAAAATTAATAAACTGTTAACTATTAATTGAATTGGAACTTGGGATCGAACTGGACAAAGGAAGAAGAAGAACATGTTCACTAATATATGGGTTATACACAATTAGAAGGGTTTATAAAATGGAAATGGGGCAAAAGCCCAGCTGGTTAATGAGTTAACGGGTATTAGAGAGGTCTCGGGTTCGAACCACGGCGGTGGCGTATATTTTTTTGGGAATCTGTGTTCTTCAAAGGTTGTTATTATTATTATTATTAATAATAATAATAATAATAATAATAATAATAATAATAATAATAATAATAATAATAATAATAATAATATTATTATTATTATTATTGTTATTATTATTACTAGTATTATTATTATTATGTATTAGTTTTATTATCAATAGCATTATTATTATTAAGTATTATGAATATTATCATTATTATTATTACCATTACTATTTATTATTAATATTGATACAATTATTAGTATTATAATAATTATTATTATTACTAATACAAGTACTAGGATAAAGATTATCATTTATTCATGATCATTATGATTATAGTTACAAACCTGATTATTTATATTATTATAACTATAAAAATAATAAAATTCATTATTAGTTTCATTAAATTTATACTTGTATCATTTTATAATTGATGGTAATATTATTATTATTATTACTAGCATTATAATTAATATTAGTATTATTATTATCATTATAAGTATTATTATTTATATTATAATAAGTATTATTGATAGGTAATTACTAAAATCACTATCATAACTATCATTAGCAGTAAAATTAATATTTTTACGCTATCATTATTATTATCATTAATAGAATTATTAACATTACTATCTTTATTAGTAATATTAAGTAATATATTTATTATCATTTTTACCATTATTAATATTAGTATTATTATAATTACTATATTTTAACAAACAAACAAACGATATATATATATATATATATATATATATATATATATATATATATATATATATATATATATATATATATATATATATATATATATATATATGTATATATATAAATATATAAAGGATATAACTAATAAACTTATAAATATAGTTGTTCGATTACCATTATGTATATTAATAAAAAATACAAATGATATAGGTTCGTGAATCCGAGGCCAACCCTGCATTGTTCAGTTGTTCAATGCCGTCATATGTATTTTAACTACAAAATACAGTATTGTGAGTTTCATTTGCTCCCTTTTTCAATGCTTTTGCAATATATATTTTTGGGACTGAGAATACATGCCCTGTTTTTATAAATATTTAACGAAATAGACACAAGTACTTAAAAATATTCTACGATTGAGTTACGAGTACACCGGATATCACCCCTTTATAGTCTGGTAATCTAAGAATTAGGAAACCGAGCTCCTAATTGACGCGAATCCTAAAGATAGATCTATGGGTACTCACAAGCCCAGTCAGAGAATTTGAACTGCTTTAGTACTTAGAAATAGGTATACAACCGCAAGCTTTAAAAGATATGATCTGTTGGTGAGGTGTACACAACTATCATATTTAAAAGAATGGCCTGTTTGTATGCTTTTGCATGACCGTGCGGAATGCCGGTATGCGGGGGATATTCTATATGCATCTTGTTAAGGTCCATTACCAGGTGTTTATATATCGTATGAATGATTTTCCAGCAGTGAGCAGACCTGCACAGATTGTTTTCGAAATATGAGTATCTTGTGGTCTATTATACTATCTGAAATGATTATTTATGATAAACTAATGAACTCACCAACCTTTTGGTTGACACTTGAAAGCATGTTTATTCTCAGGTATTAAAGAAATCTTCTGCTGTGCATTTGCTCATTTTAGAGATATTATTTGGAGTCATTCATAACATATTTCAAAAGACGTTGCATTCAAGTCATTGAGTTCATCAAGATTATTACTAAGTCAATTATAGTTGGATATATTATGAAATGGTATGCATATTGTCAACTGTCGATGTAATGAAAGTTTGTCTTTTAAAAACGAATGCAATGTTTGTAAAATGTATCACATAGAGGTGAAGTACCTCGCGATGTAACCAAAGGTAATGTATTCGTCCACTGTGACGACCCGGAAATTTCCGATCAAATTTAAACTTTAATATTTTATGATTTCGACATGATAAGCAAGGTCTACTTAACTGAGTCTCAAAATGTTTGAACTATTTTTCATGAATGCATTTGACCTTGACTATTCCCGACGATTCACGAACAATTGTGTGTAAATAAATATGTAAATATATATAGATATAATTATAAATATATGTGTATATATATTAATTTGATTTAATACAGTATAATTTAATCATTTGAATTAAAAACATAAAATAACTTACAGAATAATTAAGTTGCTATTAAAATGAACATATATGTATATATGAAATATATACTTAATTAATGATTATATGTATACTGTTATATATTAATATGTATAATATTCAATATATGTTATTATATGTTATGTAAATAAAAACAAATATTACTTAAATAATAATATATAGGATTTATAAATTTAATGCAGTTACAAGTTAAAAAATAAAGTTGTTATATTATTACCTTCATTATTATGATTAATATAAATATCAATATTAATATTTACATTAACATCAGTATTAGTTATGTTATTATATTCAATATATAATATATGAAATCTGACTCATGTAAATTGTTAAATCGTTATTATTACTAAAGAATATCATTATCATTAATTCTATTACCCTAAATCTTTATTTCTAATATTAGTATTGTTTTGATATTATTATCATTAATATAATTATTACTTCTTTAATTATTATTATTAGTATTTTTATTATTATAACATTATCAATATTATTATCAATATTATTATTAATATTATTGTTATTATCATTAATAATTACTAATGTTATTATTAATATTTTTATTAACCTAATTATTAATAAATTTCATTATTCTTGTTATTTATATTATTGTTATTGTTAAATACCATTAAAATTGAATTATTATTTTTATTATTATTAATATTAGTAATTTTATTATATAAAATATTATAAACAGTGTTATTATTATTAAATTGTATTAATAACCTTATATAGAAAATAAATAAAATAGATAAGGCGTATGATCAGTTGGAGGTCCATAATTTATATTATAATCCAGTTGAATACAAGAATTGTTGGAGATTAAACTGTTAAAGAATCGATTCTGTTGTATATCGACATCAAACTTCCCTTTACCCGTCCTTCCTGTCTACAAATTTTGTACCCGATGAACTAAATTTCTCAATACCAACAAACTGATCAAATCATCTTTACTAACTTAATTATATAATTACTATCTATATATAATACAAGTACCCACTAAAGGATAGGATTAAAAACAGAGAAATAAAAAGAAGTTGTATCGAAGTCTCCGTTTTTGAACAATTTTATTTAAAACTTGATTTTGTATGAAATGTCAAAATCCACTAATGTAGTCTTGTTGGAGATCCTTTAAACGAACTATCTGTAAGTTTTCAATCCTCAATTCTATCTACTAACTTCGAATTTTGAAGTCAAACTTCCAAATCAAAAAGTCAAACGTTTTGTTCATGAGGAAATTCGAATTTTTCTTGATGTTTCAGGTTAAATTGATGAATCTTATAGTTTCTAGGAATGATTTATTACCTAATTCATGTTATAAATTTTATCTAAAATGAACTAGAATTCAAATTTTGATTTGAGTTCATGTTCTAAAAAATATAAAAAGGTCATTGATCAAATTTGATAAATTCTTCAAAAAGTATTAATGCAGTTGTGTTAATAATAAATTATTGAAAATATCTGCAAAGTTTCAATTCTAAATTCATAGTATCGATTGCGAATTTTGGAGTCAAAGATTAAATCTAAAAAGTCAACTGTTTTGTTTATTGAGAAATTTGAATTGGTTTTGTTACTTCTGGATCAATTGAGGATTCACAAGGTTTCTAGGAGTGATTTACCATCGAATTCATGTTGGAATTATAAACTAAAACAGTCTAAATTTCAAAATCAACTTTAAGGTATATTTGTTCAATATCGTGTATCAGTTCTAATGTTCTTCAATTGTTTATATTTTTTTTCTTGTGTCTGTTAACTAAAATTACAATTACTAAATGTTCTTAGTTCATTTTAGCATCCTAATTAAAAACGTAAACTGTCTGTTATGATGAACTGGGTTACTGTCAAGTTATTTTTGAAGAAGAAGGTGAAAATAGGAGATGGGTTTAATAAATTCGACTTGGGTTATAAATCAGAAAAACAGGATTAGAGTAATGGTTTGGGTGTTGGGTCAGTTTACGAGAGGTCTTGGGTTCAAGTCTTGCAGCAGCTATTTTTTTGGGAAGGGCTTATTGAGGTAGTTACTCTCATTTATTATTATTATTATTATTATTATTATTATTATTATTATTATTATTATTATTATTATTATTATTATTATTATTATTATTATTGTTATTATTATTATTATTATTGTTATTATTGTTATTATTGTTATCATGATTGATGTTGTTAATGTTAATATTAGTATTAAAATTATTATTATAAGTATCGAAAATTATATCTATTATTATTATTACTATGAGTATTACTTAAGATATTATTAATTTTAAAACTTTAATATTATTATCATTATGATGAAAAAGTTTATTATTATTATTATTATCGTTATAAAAATAATACAAAATAATATTATTTTCATAAATATTAGTATTAGTATCTTTTTATAAATAATAAGAATTGTTAATATTAACATAAGTATTATTATATTATCACGAGTATTATTATGTAATTACTAAAATCAGTATCATAACTATCTTTAATAGTAAAATTAATATTTTACAAGTATTATTATTAATATCAATGATATTATGATAAATAAAGTTATTATTAACATAAGTATATTATTAATGTTATTATCATTATTTTACTAATATTAACTTAGTATAATTAGAACTACTGTCATGATATACAAATGAAATATATATATATATATATATATATATATATATATATATATATATATATATATATATATATATATATATATATATATATATATATATAACACATATAACATAATAAAATAGTTTATTATATAAAAGGAATATATGAAATATACATACATTACTAATATAAAAATAATATCATTAATAAGTTATATGTGTAAAGTTATTCGATAACGATTATGTGTATTAATATATATACACAAATGATATATATTCGTGAATCTGAGGCCAACCCTGCATTGTTCAATATCGTCATATGTATTTTTACTACAAAATACAGTATAATGAGTTTCATTTGCTCCCTTTTTAAATGCTTTTGCAATATATATTTTTGGGACTGAGATTACATGCGCTGCTTTTATAAATGTTTTACGAAATAGACACAAGTAATCGAAACTACATTCTATGGTTGGATTATCGAATCGAATATCACCCTTTTTAGTCTGGTAATCTAAGAATTAGGGAACAGAAACCCTAATTGACGCGAATCCTAAAGATAGATCTTTTGGGCCTAACAAACCCCATATGGGTTACAGATGCTTTAGTACTTCGATTTTATCATGTCCGATGAGAGTCCCGGAATGATGGGGATATTCTAGACGCGTTTTGTTAATGTCGATTACCAGGTGTTCACCATATGAATGATTTTTATCTCTATGCAGTTTGTGTGAAATGTCTGATATGAGATGATGTTTATGAAAAATGAAAATAGAAATCTTGTGGTCTATTATATTATTGGAAATGATTGTTTTTGATAAACTAATGAACTCACCAACCTTTTGGTTGACACTTTAAAGCATGTTTATTCTTAGGTATGAAAGAAATCTTCCGCTGTGCATTTGATCATTTTAGAGACATTACTGGAGTCATTCATGACATATTTTAAAAGACGTTGCATTCGAGTCATTGAGTTCATCAAGATTATTATCAAGTCATTTATAGTTTGGATATATTATGAAATGGTATGCATGCCGTCAACTTTCGATGTAATGAAAGTTTGTCTTTTAAAAACGAATGCAATGTTTGTAAAATGTATCATATAGAGGTCAAGTACCTCGCGATGTAACCAAATGTAATGTATTCGTCCAGATGGTTTAGGACGGGTCATTAGAGTTGGTATCAGAGCGGTGGTCTTAGTGAACCAGATCTTGCATTAGTGTGTCTAACTGATAGTTGTTTAGATGCATTAATGAATATGGACTTCGACCGTGTCTACATGTCAAAAGTTTTGCTTATCATTTCTAGTCGGAAATCATCTGCTTATCATCCTTAGGAAATTACCTGCTTATCATTCTTAGTCTAGACACGTTTTGCTGCATTGACTGCATGAATAGTGTATAGACAAAATTCATATCTTAGCACATCTATTACTATAGACTTGCCTGACATACGCTGTAAATTCCTTTGTAGTCTACGAAATCTTTAGTAATATATATATATATATATATATATATATATATATATATGTATATATATATATATATATATATATATATATATATATTCTATGAAGTTAGAATATCATCCAATATTCGAAAATTATTTCATATCGAAAAATCCTTTATTCACTCGTATGAAATGAAACTCGCCACTAGTTCAAGCTCCTCGACTTCCGAAAGCTATTCCGATATGGATTTCCACTCGAGCTCCAAAAGCAGTGTAACTGGAATGGATTAACCAATCAGTCATCACTAATTCTAGATGAATTGGGGATGGATTCGTAGTCGACTTAATCAATGGAGACGCGAAGAAGTCGATCCTTTCCATCAACTAAATTCACCTTTTGGAGATGAACCTGAAGCACTTACTGGTGAACCTATCCGAAACACCATTTTCACCCTCACTTCCAGAGTATTTCGTCACGATTATATACTATCTCAGATTCTAGATCTTATTCATTCGCTCGTCCGAACCGACATGTAGGATCCTAGATCTCATGAATACCATGAATGTGAACAATTAACCACATGAATGTAGAGAGCATTAGTCAAACTAGTCAACTATATTCCACGGCTCTCTTGAATACATTACAAATTGGTGACTAATGTTAGTGATTAAGAGAGGCTTGGTGTTCTATATATAGCCCTCATCTATAGAACACCTCCCTTACAATCTAAGTGATATAGTTAGCTCTTTCTAGAGACCTAACAATCTCCCCCTAAGAGATAACTATGTCTCGAAGATTGCTCACTAGGTAAAATGCATACAAAATTACAATGAGAAAGAATTAACTATTTCTAACTAACTCCCCCTCAAATCTTGCATGGCCATTGAAGTAGATCTTTGTAACTTGGAGTTCTTCTACCTTCAATGGTCTTTGAGTTTGCACAGCGGAATGCGCATTCTCTTGACATTCATCGAAGCATCACTTTATGTTGATGAAGAACTCAACTCCCCCTCAACATTTGCCTTGATTAGTAAGCTCGGAAAACTTTGAGAAACTCCCCCTTCAAAGTATATGGGGCACGACCGATCAAGTTTGATTTCAATCAAACACATGATCGTCATATAAAGCATATAGATCGTTGGCTCCTTCGAAGTTCCTAACGTCTCATGTACTCCCCCAAGGATATGGAAGTCTCTTTCGGTTTTACGTGCTCACTCGTCAAAGAAGTAACGCTTTAACTTTGTCTCTTTGAAGTACGAGTCCAATACCGTACGCGTATTGAAGTCACACTCATATCAACCATATACATATCTCCCCCACAATGATGCTCGTATGAATATCGTATGAAATAAGAGCGTCATTGTATAAAATGGTTGACGTGCTCGACAAATCTCCAAAATATCGTGAAGAGCGTGTATGAGAAAAGCCGTGTGAATCGGAGCCTCAAACGTAGTGGAAAAATAAGCTTTGGAGGTCCAGATTCGGTAAAGGACTAGGCCTGAAAATTCTGATAAGCTTCAGGGGTTAAAACTGTCAAAAAATGAGTCAGATTCGGTAAAGGACTGTCCATACAAAAGTTTGAAACCTTTCAGGGACTAAATGTGTCAAAATATCCACCAGATTCGGTAAGTGGACTCAAGCTCATGATTGTTGCGCTAAGTAGATTCGGTAGGCCTTTTAAATTTCGTTTGGCCCAACATAAATGGAAAAAATCCATTAAAAATCAAATAAGGAGTATGGGCTATCACATTCTGAAATTCGGTAGGCCCAATGGGAATAATGAAAACCCAAAAACATTTAGATATCAGATTCGGTACTGAATTTCATCTATCCCCTTTATCAACCAAGTGTGTGATTCGGTTTTACTGCCATCATACATATTCGTATACCGAAATATATATACCGAATCATACTTTCAATACGATACCGAATCATAATCATCAAGTTTCAACTTTGCCAAATACCAAATCATAAACTAAATGTAGACATAAATCACCAATACCGAATGTGTTATCCAGAAACTGTAACCGTCATCATCAACATTCGAATGAACACGAGATCCACCAAAATCGAAATTTCAGCTTCAAGTTTGAATGTAACACACATCGATAGTAATGATTAGAAGCTTTTCTGAAGATGAATCGGCCAAAGTTAACACGAGACTCGAAATCGAAGATGAACATGCTCGATATACTTATACGAAGATAAACTTTGAAGTTTTGATTTCTGCAATGTCAGGTTATGAATCCTTCATGAAAAACACTTAAAATCAACATCTAAGCACTCGCAAATCGACAGATTAAACAGAAACATCACGAATTGGATGAATCAAAACGTTGACCAATTTTCTTTGAACTTTGACTTCGAGATTTTGAAAAATAGGATGAATCTCCATCAAATTGAAGATATCACGAAGCTGATACACATCATAAGGATTCCAAAACAACTCGTAGATCGAAAATTGATCGAGTAGTTTATTCAAAACACATTGAGTTGTGTTTTCGGTTAAAAGACAAAGAACACGGTCAAAAACTTTATGAATTCGAGCTTGTTACACTTAGATGAAAGATCACAAAGCTTTGGTGATGAATTAGGATCACGTTTCTCAGATCAATTTGTATTTTGAATCATCACTTGAATGAATTATAATTTGAGCATGATGATGAATAACACGATACTGTAGCAATATGAATCTGAATATTATTTTTCTGTGTTGAATCTGAATTAGATGTTTAGTGTTTGTGAAATTTGAATCTGATAATTTGAATGAGTATTTGTGTTTTGGATTTAGATTTGGATAAGGTTTGAAATAAGTGACAGTTGTGATTTGGTAAATGATTTCAATTGTTATTTGTGTTTTGGGAGATTCGGTAAGTGATAAAAGAATAGGTTCGGTTTAAACTCGGTAAGTGATATTCGTTTTCGAAAAAAATTCCGAAAATTTTTCGAATTTTTTTTTTTTTGAAGATCTTCATATCTTCATGATGAAGATGATGAAGGTGTGAAGATTTGGTTGAAGGTATATGTGTTTGATGTTTAAAGGTATGAAGGTGGAGGGAAAACATTCATAATATTCATAAGGATCTCCTTCATATGATGAAGGCCATAGCTCTTGATACCAATTGTAGGATCCTAGATCTCATGAATACCATGAATGTGAACAATTAATCACATGAATGTAGAGAGCATTAGTCAAACAAGTCAACTATATTCCACGGCTCTCTTGAATACATTACAAATTGGTAACTAATGTTAGTGATTAAGAGAGGCTTGGTGTTCTATATATAGCCCTCATCTATAGAACACCTCCCTTACAATCTAAGTGATATAGTTAGCTCTTTCTAGAGACCTAACACAACAATCATCCCGGAGTAATAGCAGGAGTGTGACGACCCGGAAATTCCGACCAAATTTAAACTTAACCTTTATATGTTTTCGACACGATAAGCAGAATTTGTAATGTTGAATCTCAAAAAGTTTGAAACTACATTCATGTAATCAATTACCCTTTGACCGTGTTCGACGATTCACGAACAATTATGAGTATATAGATATGTATATATAATATATAATATTAACTGAAAACATTAATAAAGTATTAGATATATGATACTTTACATGAACGTATTTGTTTCGATATATATATTTATCAACAGAATTAAGAGATAATATCAAATGATTGAATTATCAGATACATTATGATATGATTACGGGCCTATGTTATGAGGTCCACTATGATTAAAGAAATCTATTCTTTTTGACAACATTCGGAAAATGGTAAAGTGATTTATAAATAAGAACAAATGTGTCAATTAACGAGAACTAGACAAGGGTTAGTGGAAATTCTTGTTTAATTTCCAAGGCATGTTTTATAATATTTTTCTCGTGACCTTGATAAGATAACTATGTTAACTTTCATTTTATTTAATATGAAAATAAGAACGTGGAGTGTAAATAACTTAGATGTTGGATATCGACAAGTTAAGTAACTCGACATTTTTCATAAAGATGATTTCATACGTTTATTTAACCTTTAGACTTTATCCCATGCTTCACCAATAGACTGTAATTTAAAAACTTGAAACCTATTATGAATATATATAATTCTACTTTTCTAAAATGTTTTATGATATAACGATTTCCATTATTTTAACCTTTTAACAAAAGGATTCTTAAATATATTTAGTTTTAGAAAACAAAATTATCATATTTATTTGATTTAGTTTCAAAAGTACAAAAAACGTTTTCAGTTTAAAAAGAACTTTATTATTAAAACGTATATCTTTTATAAATATCAAGAACCACTTTTGACAACTCATTACTTAACCAGTATGATAAAGATAACGATATTTATATTTTATTTTATTAAATATATATAACGATTTAAATTAATATTATATATATTTATACGCGTATTATACGTATATAGTTTTATACTTTTACTATACTTTAACTTTACCTTTACTTTACTTTTACTTTATTTTAACTTTAATAATTCATACTTTAATAATTCACTTTAATAATTCACTTTAATAATTCATACTTTAATAATTCACTTTAATAATTTACTTTAATAATTCATACTTTAATAATTCACTTTAATAATTCATACTTTAATAATTCACTTTAATAATTCAAAAATCTATTATAAATAGAATTGAATAGGTTTCATTATTTCATAGAAACTTGAAAATATATTTCTCTAAACTCTCTCAATCGAATTACATATATATATTTTCTTTGTATTATTTCAAGATATTATTAGTATACATAAAATACTATGACGGAGTTATACTCAGACGATTTCAAAATAAGTTTTCAAACGGGATAGAGCTAAGGAAATTATGTGTTATAGCTATGGAGGTTATGGGTATTGATCGAGGGTATTGCTCGTGAGGTCAACCTAACGTTTATCATTTTCGTTGCGTCTACGTACTTTCCTGCAATATTGAATCACAATATTGATACGTTCGTGAATCCGAGACAAACCCTGCACTTGTTCAGTGCCGTCATATACATAATTGCTACGAAATACAGTATTGTGAGTTTCATTACTCCCTTTTTATATATATTTTTGGGCTGAGAATACATGCGCTGTTTTATAAATGTTTTACGAAATAGGCATAAGTACTAAAACTAATTCTATGTGGGTTTAAACCAGAAATATACCCTTAGCTTGGTAACATTAAACTACTTGTCTATGTACGGTAGGCGCGAATCCTAAAGATAGATCTATTGGGCCTGACAAACCCCATCCTGACTATGGGATGCTTTAGTACTTCGAGGTTATTTTAAACACACCTGATCTGGTGTACTTCAGAGGGTAAAACATGAATGTTAAGACTTGTTACCGGGTGCCTACAACTTATAGAATACTTTTAAACACTTGCGAGTGTACGGATATTTATGGAAACTAAAATCTTGTGGTCTATTACTATACAGAAATGATTAATTACGATAAACTAATGAACTCACCAACCTTTTGGTTGACACTTTAAAGCATGTTTATTCTCAGGTATTAAAGAAATCTTCCGCTGTGCATTAACTCATTTTAAGGATATTTCCTGGAGTCATTCATGACATACTTTGAAAGACGTTGCATTCGAGTCGTTGAGTTCATCAAGATTAATATTAAGTCAATTATAGTTGGATGTAATATGAAATGGTATGCATGCCGTCAATTTTTGATGTAAAGAAAGTTTGTCTTTTAAAAACGAATGCAATGTTTGTAAAACGTATCATATAGAGGTCAAATACCTCGCTATGTAATCAACTATTGTGAATCGTTTATAATGTATATGAACGGGTCCTTTCAGTTGGTATCAGAGCGGTGGTCTTAGCGAACCAGGTCTTGCATTAGTGTGTCTAACTGATAGTTTTTAAGATGCATTAGTGAGTCTGGACTTCGACCGTGTCTGCATGTCAAAAGTTTTGTTTATCATTTTTAGTCGGAAATCATCTACTTACCATCCTTAGGAAATTACCTGCTTATCATTCTTAGTCTAGACACATCTTGCTGCATTGATTGCATGAATAGTGTATAGACAAAATTCATATCTTAGCGTATCTGCTAAATTATATCTTATCGTATCTATTACCGTAAACTTTGCCTGACATATTCCGTAAATTCCTCCGTAATCTTTGAAATCTTTTAATCTATATATATAGATATTCTATGTAGTTAGAATACCACCCGATAGCCAGAAAATCATTTCGTATCGAAAAATCCTTTATCAAATCGTACGAAATGGAATTCGTCATCAGTTCAAGTTCCCCGGATTCCGAAATGGAATCCCACTCAAGCTCCGAAAGCAGTGTGACTGGAATGGATCAACCAATCAACCATCATCTATTCTGGATGAATTGGGGATGGGTTCGTAGCCTCCTTAATCATTAGAGACAAGAAGAAGGCAATCCTTTCCATCCACCACATTGCCCTCTTGGATATGAACCTGAAGCACTTATCGGCGAACCTGTCCGAAACACCATTTTCTCTCTAATTTCCAGAGTATCTCGTCATGATTATATACTAAACCAAATTCTACATCTTATTTATCCGCTCGTCCGAAGCGACAATCACCCCGGTGTAATAGAAGAGGTCAACGAGCTTCGCGCTCGGGTACTGGCTTTGGAGAATATGGTGCAAAGGGTACAAACACCGGCAGCAGCACCAGCAACATAACCAGTACCACCATCAACAACATCAACAGTACCATTACCACCACCAACAACAACCGCATCGCAAACCTCAACTTCACAATCTGTCCCATGAGCATCGACGTCATACGCCCTGTAGATACTAAGGAATACCACAACGATGAAGTATTGATTCATAACTTCATTGGGAAAACATTCTACGACGATTATGTAATTTCTAAAGTTTAGAAATTATCTATCCTAGCCTTAACCTAAAATCAAGTGAGTTTAATTTAATATTAACTCATTAAATCTATATTACATCTGAAGAAATATACACATATATTTCTATAAAGACTGTAATAAAATTCTTTTGTACAAAATATTAATTGTGACATTTTTTTAACGGGTAGGTAATACCCTAGAGATATATAAATTCACAATTAATATGTTACATTCTTCGAATCTGATTCAGCAAATCATCCATTATACTCCCTACTTTCACAACAATATAATTCTTTTATAGAAATCAAAACAACCATACTCATTCAAAAATCTAATTACATATTCTGATTTTGAAATCGTCGAATTCAATTCAAGTTATAACCGGTATCATCACTCTTAGATTGTTACATCTTTCAAAGCTATACTTTAACTTCAAAACTGTGTTAGAACATCGTATGTATATTAACGATTATAATCTGTGTTCAAGACCTTCGAAATACCTGAAGACACTTCAAATAATGAACAATTGAGATGATGATCCAACCACATGTTATCCACAGTTACGTACCTGAAAAACTCTTGAAACCAAAGTCATAATTTAACATGTATACATGTCAGACCTTTTGGCATTTACTAGCTAAAATAACTTTTCAATCCCTTCTAAAAATAGACGGTTTTGTCACAGCTCCAGCAAACCAACTTCAATTGTTCATTCGAATAAGCCTTATTATAATGATTACCCCTTCATCATTATTACCGGGGAACCTTTCATATTTCGCCACATTAGCAGTAAACTTATTAACAACTTTATTGATCTTTGACTTTCCGAAAAATCTTTATATTTATCAAAACCCCATCATTTACTCATCTGCATCTTGTAATGAGAATTGCCATACGAATCATCGGAAATTAGCAATCAGTATTTTGAAATCTCGCAGCATGTCTACGCCAACAATTATATGTGTATATCTTCTGGACTTATATACTTTGAATGTGAAGTTTCTAAAAAATACCCTAAACTGCGAACTAGTTCTCGAAATACTGATGAAGCAGCAAAAACTATAAATGACCTTAACAATAAAAAGGTTGATGATAAAGAGTAGTGTGTTGGCAAAGCTCAGAAAAAGAGAAGATTTGGTACTGAAAAATACGGATTGAGCAAACCATGAAGAAGGATGTGGATAAATTACAAGGACGAAATCTACCTTCAAAGAATCCAAATGATTCCGTGTCTGCTGAAGTCATTATCGAATAACTTGCTCCTGACTCTAAACCCTTACGGACAATATTCTTCATCATCCTCTGATATTAGAAATTTTAAGATATCATCGTATCTTTCATTATAAATATTCTCCATATTTCTGAAGATATTTCCATAATTATTCTTATCTGAAATCATTTACCTCTTCGTGCTGTCTGTATTACATCATAAAAGAAATTATTTTAGTTTCTAAATTCTGAAACTTTCGAATTTAAAATAGGAATATTTTTGAAGTAGTGTTGGGAACTGAAGCATGAACTAGTATAATATAATGACACTTGATCAACGTGATTATATTACAGTAAGTCATGCTGAGTTTCTAAATGGAACGTGATGATTCACAGATCATAACGTCATCATGTGCTATGTTACACGACTCTTGTATTCTCTTTAACCTCTAAAATATCAAGAAAATATTTCTTGATGATTCGGCCTTTTCCGAGGTGTTCTAGTAATTTGACAAGTCAAGATCGTGCCATTACAATTTTCTTCTTAGAACTTTAACAATGTTCATTCCGAAATTCATATATGCGAATTCTGGACCATTACAAGCGGTGCTTAATCGCAAGAAGAAGAAACGAAAGGACAAAACTCCGAAATAGAAATTGGGGTATAAATCGCAGCAAATAAAAGAGAGCATTAATTGGGGATGACAATGATTATAGAGGACAGAAGCAGGGACATCGAAATATAAGGGAAGATATAAAACCCAACAACAACCCAGAAACTATAAACCATATATATCGATGCATATAGCAATATAAAGACACGGGAGAACTAAAAACACTATAAAACCAAGAGTATAGTAGAAGTAAATAGATTCTTATGGAGGTAGATGAAAAAGAAGAATGACAGATATGAAAGTGAGGAGTATATCGAGAATCAGCACTGGATGAAGCATATTGACGAATAATTTTAAAGAAAGAATTGAAGGAGAAAGAATAGAAGGTGTGAATTAAAAGGAAACGAAGGAGGTGGATTTATAGTGAAATATCCGACAGAAAAATCGAGATGAATCATCGCATTAAATCGAAGACGATCATAATTTCCTTAATCATCGAAGAATCAAATCCTATATAGATTACAAAGATTTTATTTAATCTGGAGATCAACCGTGATGACGTCAAAAGATAAGATGAATCCCTATTTTCTCATTTCACTCTTTTACGATAGCTTCACTCATACGTTTCGAGTAATCGAATTATTTTATCCATATTTCTCAATCATGATAAAACCCTATGAATCAACTTATATTCGTCATAATAACATTCTTATTGTTAGCCATGACGACCTCGATCAAATTTCGGGACGAAATTTCTTTAACGGGTAGGTACTGTGACGACCCGGAAATTTCCGACCAAATTTAAACTTAACCTTTATATATTTCCGACACGATAAGCAGAATTTGTAATGTTGAATCTCAAAAAGTTTGAAACTACATTCATGTAATCAATTATCCTTTGACCGTGTTCGACGATTCACGAACAATTATGAGTATATAGATATGTATATATAATATATAATATTAACTGAAAACATTAATAAAGTATTAGATATATGATACTTTACATGAACGTATTTGTTTCGATATATATATTTATCGACAGAATTAAGAGATAATATCAAATGATTGAATTATCAGATACATTATGATATGATTACGGGCCTATGTTATGAGGTCCACTGTGATTTAAGAAATCTATTCTTTTTGACAACATTCGGAAAATAGTAAAGTGATTTATAAATAAGAACAAATATGTCAATTAACGGGAACTAGACAAGGGTTAGTGGAAATTCCTGTTTAATTTCCAAGGCATGTTTTATAATATTTTTCTCGTGACCTTGATAAGATAACTATGTTAACTTTCATTTTATTTAATATGAAAATAAGAACGTGGAGTGTAAATAACTTAGATGTTGGATATCGACAAGTTAAGTAACTCGATATTTTCATTAAGATGATTTCATACGTTTATTTAACCTTTGGACTTTATCCCATGCTTCACCAATAGACTGTAATTTAAAAACTTGAAACCTATTATGAATATATATAATTCTACTTTTCTAAAATGTTTTATGATATAACGATTTCCATTATTTTAACCTTTTAACAAAATGATTCTTAAATATATTTAGTTTTGGAAAACAAAATTATCATATTTATTTGATTTAGTTTCAAAAGTACAAAAAACGTTTTCAGTTTAAAAAGAACTTTATTATTAAAACGTATATCTTTTATAAATATCAAGAACCACTTTTGACAACTCATTACTTAACCAGTATGATAAAGATAACGATATTTATATTTTATTTTATTAAATATATATAACGATTTAAATTAATATTATATATATTTATACGCGTATTATACGTATATAGTTTTATACTTTTACTATACTTTAACTTTACCTTTACTTTACTTTTACTTTATTTTAAATTTAATAATTCATACTTTAATAATTCACTTTAATAATTCATACTTTAATAATTCACTTTAATAATTCATACTTTAATAATTCACTTTAATAATTCGTACTTTAATAATTCACTTTAATAATTCAAAAATCTATTATAAATAGAATTGAATAGGTTTCATTATTTCATAGAAACTTGAAAATATATTTCTCTAAACTCTCTCAATCGAATTACATATATATATTTTCTTTGTATTATTTCAAGATATTATTAGTATACATAAAATACTACGAAGGAGTTATACTCAGACGATTTCAAAATAAGTTTTCAAATGGGATAGAGCTAAGGAAATTATGGGTTATAGCTATGGAGGTTATGGGTATTGATCGAGGGTATTGCTAGTGAGGTCAACCTAACGTTTATCATTTTCGTTGCGTCTACGTACTTTCCTGCAATATTGAATCACAATATTGATACGTTCATGAATCCGAGACAAACCCTGCACTTGTTCAGTACCGTCATATACATAATTGCTACGAAATACAGTATTGTGAGTTTCATTACTCCCTTTTTATATATATTTTTGGACTGGGAATACATGCGCTGTGTTATAAATGTTTTACGAAATAGGCACAATTACTAAAACTAATTCTATGTGGGTTTAAACCAGAAATATACCCTTAACTTGGTAACATTAAACTACTTGTCTATGTACGGTAAGCGCGAATCCTAAAGATAGATCTATTGGGCCTGACAAACCCCATCCTGACTATGGGATGCTTTAGTACTTCGAGGTTATTTTAAACACACCTGATCTGGTGTACTTCAGAGGGTAAAACATGAATGTTAAGGCTTGTTACCGGGTGCCTACAACTTATATAATACTTTTAAACACTTGCGAGTGTACGGATATTTATGGAAACTGAAATCTTGTGGTCTATTACTATACAGAAATGATTGATTATGATAAACTAATGAACTCACCAACCTTTTGGTTGACACTTTAAAGCATGTTTATTCTCAGGTATTAAAGAAATCTTCCGCTGTGCATTAGCTCATTTTAAGGATATTACCTGGAGTCATTCATGACATACTTTGAAAGACGTTGCATTCGAGTCGTTGAGTTCATCAAGATTAATATTAAGTCAATTATAGTTGAATGTAATATGAAATGGTATGCATGCCGTCAATTTTTGATGTAAAGAAAGTTTATCTTTTAAAAACGAATGCAATGTTTGTAAAACGTATCATATAGAGGTCAAATACCTCACGATGTAATCAACTATTATGAATCGTTTATAATGTATATGAATGGGTCCTTTCAAGGAGTCAACGAGCTTCGCACCCAAGTTATAGCTTTGGAAAATATGGTGCAAAATTTACAGCTTCAGCAACATCACCGGCACCAACAGTACCATCAGTAACAACACCAGTATCACCAACAACCCAAGTTCAAACATCACACGCCTCAACATCTCATTTTGTACCTCAAGCATAATCATCGTTCTACGTATCGTTCTACATCAATTATCTTCGTTCTTCATGGTGATTATGTAATCTCTAATGTTTTAGAGATTATATATTCTTGTTCTAACGGTAAATCAAATGAGTCTAATATCATATTGACTCATTAAATCCTTGATTACATATGAAGAAAATATATATGTATATATGTTTTCAAAAAGGTTGTAATTAAAAATTCTTTCGTACAAACTGTTAATGATGAAAATATTTTAACGGGTAGGTAATACCCCGAGGAATATTTAGATTTCACATTAATAAGTTACATTGTACATTCTTCGAATCTGATTCAACAGTCATTTACTATCCTACTTACATCCACAGATATACGAATCCGTTCACCACAGAATAACCATTTTCATTCAATTTCATATTTGGATTTTGACCTATCAGAATCCAACAAGTGGCATAATAAAGAAAACATTGGACAAAATAAAATTTGTTAGAAACAAACAAATTAACTATGAGAAATTTTGTTAAGAATCCACGCTAACAAAATCCACGCTAACTGTTCCTAGCTAACTGTTAATTCCTTATTACATTTTATTTATCGCAATTTAATTATCGCAAATTTAATTCTCGCAATTTTATTTATCGTCATTTAATTTTTGTTATTTATTTTACGCACTTTAAATATCGGGACACGTATACAAGGTTTTGACATATCATATCGACGCATCTATATATATTATTTGGAATAACCATAGAGACTCTATATGCAGTAATGTTTGAGTTAGCTATACATGGTTGAGGTTGATTCTAAAATAATATATATACTTTGAGTTGTAATCGATTCTGAGACATGTATATAATGGGTCACGACACGTGATGATGTAGCGTGAGGGTACGAAATAGTATTATTTTTAATACAAAATACTACAAAATATGACACAAGTTTTATTAATTTACGGATGGGATATACCTAAACCTTGCTACAACATTATAGGCAGTGTACCTAATCGTAGAGTAGTGTAGTTTTTAGTAAGTCCGGTTCGTTCCACAGGGAGCTAGTGATTACGTACTATATTTTTATAAAACTATATTTATATAAACATATATATATATATATATATATATATATATATATATATATATATATATATATATATATAAGTAGTAATATTATTATAAAAGGGGGTTTTTTACCGTTTAATGACCGGTTTGTCGATTTTATATTTTTAAGCGTAAAGATAAATGACAATAATTAAAGTGCGTAAAATATATAAATGATGATAAATAAAATAACAATAAATAAAATTGCGATAGAATATGAAATAAAAGGATTATGCTTATTTAAACTTCCATAATCATGATGTTTAACGTTTTGATTTTAATTAATTGTTACTCGGGTTAATTGTCCTTTGTCATGGATTATTTGATACCTATCTGGTTTTTATCCATAATAGTCCATCGGTCATAAATATAAAGTGCAAGTGTCCTCGTCAAATTACCCTTATACCCGAAGTCAAATATTCCAACTAATTAAGGATTTAAACTGTGACGCAGTTATCACTTCTGTCAACAATTACACCAGTTATCACTGTATGTAATCCACCCCTGTTTTGATTAGATATGAATATTAATTTACCCACTTGATCAGTTTGAATAATCAATTACTCAACCCGAATAATTAATTAAATGATTATAATAGATTCCATATGAACGTCACTAAATAGGACAACCATAATCATTATTAATTATTAGGTTAATTAATTTGAAGATAGGTTTGACAGACTCCAATGAGTTGTCACTCAATTAGACAATACCCCCCATCTATTAATAGTCAATAGTCCAATTTTCACAAGTGTCGGTCTTTTGCCCAAACCTTAATTATGGTACAAAGTTCAATAACCCCGTCTTAATATTTTAGCCCAACATCATGATTACTTCGGCTCAAATAAGCATAATAATAACTTAGTTACGAGACATTAAATTAAAAAGGAAGAACGTAGCTTACTGTGATGATTAATCGCGTAGCGTTGCACGGACAGAGTTTCGACTTTAAAACCCGTAAAACATTCCTTACAATAACCCAATTATTATTAAACTTAAACTAAAATTAAAATTAAAATTATAAATATATATATTACATGTAAAGAGAAAGAAAGAAGAAAAGGTGTTCTTTTCATTACACCGTGAATTTCATTTTATAGACAATTGGTGATTTGAAATTTTCACTTATTACCCCTTAACTATGCTCAATTAACAACTTTTTATTATTTATTATTATTCTTATTATGAATTATTTAAATATTATATTATATTCTTGAGCATAGTTAACTTGTACTTTCAGCTCCGTTGCGTCGAGCGTTGATAGTTGGCTCGGGTACCGGTTCCGGATTTTCGAACGTCCTTTCGTACAATTTAATATCTTGTACTTTGCATTTTGTAACTTGTACTCTTATCATTTTTAGACGTTTCTCATCAATTATTTGAACCACTTGGATTGTATCTTGTACATTTGAGCTTTTTGGACGTTTGCGTCTTCAAATCTTCGTTTTCGCCTTTTGTCTTCGCACTTATTTATTTAAACAATTACAATGAAAATATAATACAATTACATATGAAAACCTATTATTTAGGAGGGATATTGCTATGAAATATATGTTCCTTTCTGGCCTTATCAAATATCCCCACACATGAGCGTTGCTTGTCCTCAAGCAATACAGAACTTGAAATAAAAACATACATGAATCACTTTTTTATTCATCACACTTTGTACATCAGTGATTTTGATATGGTGGCATAAACAATGATAGTAACGATAGAACCATGGTTAAAGGTGGGTCTGTCATCCACAGTTGCCTCGGGTTTAGGTCAACGACACTTGCAATCAAATAGCCGATTTACTTTCGGTTTCCAAAGCAAAGTGCACATTTGAAAGGCGGTTTAAAGTTCCACATGACTATGAAAATTTAGATCCGTTAGGAAATTGGATCTTTATGAAAACATTTGATCTTTTGAAAATTCAATCTAGCTTTTACCCTAGACAAGTTTTCCGGAATAACCCTTCACCGGTGTTTGCAAAATATTTTTGTGGGTTGTGTGGATTTCAGATTTGAAAATTTTTGCTCAACACTTGTGGTTTCATGTTACCCACTTGCTAACCTTGTATTGGAAAAGCAACACGTCCAGTTTACTTGTTTCGTATATTACCTTTCGGTAAACTACCGTCCGATTGTAAAGGAAAGCGATGAACAAGAAACTGTTAAGGCAATGTCTAATGACATGCATATGATTATGGTCTTAAAACGTGTCGGATGCTAGTACTATTCTTTGTAGGAGCAATAGTAAAGATCATCCTATGATTTTTCGGTCTGGCACAAGGTCCTGTCTCCGACCATGCTATGCAACCACCGTTTCTTACGGTTGACACCCGATTTGGTTCAGGTGAGCTAATGAATTCTGATGAATTCTCAGGATTTTACATTCAATGGTAATGAACGCATTGAAAATAGGTTTTCAGAAAACAAATCGGTTTTATTTTTGATCAAACTATTTTCTCGTTCAAGCTCGAGTTTAGATATCATTGAATTCCATGAGTTTGTAATTCTCAATCTTTAAGGTCAATCTCTAGGATTGAGTAATATCAGTCTTAAAAGCTGATTTTTGATCTTTAAGGAGATTATCCTTTCTGGGGATTTGATTCATTAGTCTTATCAAGCTAATTTGCATGGTGCCCCTCCATTGTGCGAGATAAATCCTTCTCATGGTTAGGATAAATCTGACCACATGGCGACCCTATTTGATGCTGAGGTCCGTGGATTTCCTGCTAATTTTAGAGATGCCTTTTCTAGATTTTTTTGTCAACCTACAGCTGGTCTGGACGACAACTTCTTGACCTAAATCAAGAAGCGCGTGTATTTTTCGAAAGACTTTACTTCCTTTTAATGATGGAATTGATTCATCGTGTAGATCCATCTTTCTTTAAAATATATTACAGTAAACCGGGTAAAACTGATTAGTATCGTCTAAAGCAAAAGTACCTGCAATAATTCTTATACAAAAATGTGATAGATAGTTTTTAATTGAATAACTTGGTACATTCTCCCCACACTTAGCTTTTATTTATTCTTTTCTTTGCCTTTTTATTCTCTTCTATCCCATTTTAAATGAATTCAAGCATTTTGGGTTGTTTCTCAATTTATGTCCTCGAGGTAACAATAATTTCGGCATTAACACCTAGTTTTATCGTTCATAAATATGTATAAACATGATTTTGAATTCATTTAGTTGAAATTTTTTCAAATTTTCACAAAATTTGGCAATTAAAACAAGTGTAAACCCGAAAGAATTTATAACCCTTCCCCACACTTGAGATCTTGCAATGCCCTCATTTTCAAGAAATCAGTAAAAATTTAAATTCATGAGGGTGATTAGTGTAGAAAAATGATTAAAAATACCGAGTTTGCAAACATATTGTTGTTATTTCACATTTGATATTTTGTTTCTTGTCGTCAAAATTAGTACCTTTTTCTGAACTTAATGACAGTCTTTGAAAGTGCGTTGTTTTACCCTGTTTTGTATATAACATAAAATACAAACATAAATAATTTTGAAGTTGGGTATATTACCCCACGTTCAAAAATTTATAAAATCTAATATATTTTTTTGGCATACTTTAAATCAATTAAATTAAAAATAATGATAACAAAATTTCTCGTCCCGCCCTCGGTTAAAGTAATTTCGGTTCAACTACCTAATCTTCAACTCACGACGAATTTTAGAAATCATTTTTTTACTTAATGAAATAAAGTAAATTTTGTTTTTAAATTCACACAAAACTTAAATTTAAAAAGCATATTAATTTTATATAAAACCTACAAAATAAAAAAAAAATCAGAATGGGGGGAGAAAACTAGTTCTTTAGTGTCTGCTAGCAGAAATGACCAATCGGATTCCATTCTCGGAACTACACGAGAACAGAACAACTAACTCTAGAGAGCATTTTCTTTTTAGAACACTTGAATCTCCCCATACTTAGGTAGCTTTGGTGTCGAAATTGTGAATAACTTCATCGTCAATTTCTCTTGGACCATAATCAACTTGCATATCTATGACTTTTTTTTAAGCCATTGGTCGGATTCCTGTGTAATATCCACAATTTCAACTAGTTTCGCCTTTTCTTTAGGCGATAGATTGGGTACTAACCGGTTACATAACTTAGAGTTCCCCTTGGTTCTAGCATCGCGAATCCGTTTAATAAATTTCTTCATTGAACTATTAATAACGGGATCATTTAATTTCGTATCAACAACGGGGTTCTTTGTTATCAGGTCATCATTAGGTGTTACTTCATTTTCTCCATACTTAGGCGTTTTATTATTGTTAAGCACTACCGTTGGAGTTGGTAAAACAACATGGTTCTTACCAATCGTTTCCGCTGGTTCAACGGTTTTGGTTGGTGGAGATTTAGACTTTCGAATCATAAAGGTGATCGATTTCTCATCATTACTAAGTGTCATTCTACCCTTTCTTACATCAAATAACGCCCCGGTGGACGCTAAGAATGGTCGACCTAAAATTAGAGGAACGTTTGAGTCCTCTTCTATGTCAATGACAATGAATTCGACTAGAAAGGTTAAATTACCTACTTGAACAGGTAGGTTGTCAGCAATTCCAACTAGGTGCTTAATGGTTTGATCAAGGAGTCGAACACTCATATCCGTTGGACTTAACTCACCTACACCTAATCTCTTATATAATGAAAGAGGCATAATACTTACACTCGCACCTAAATCTGCTAGTGCATCATACATGACACAATCACTAAGTAGACAAGGAACAATAAATTCACCTGGATCACCTATCCTAGGTAGAGGTTTTGGTGGAACTGTCTTCACCGGGTTTACTTCTACGGTTTTTATTTCTTGCACTTTCTTATTCTTCTTCTTCTTCTTCTTTCCAGAGGTATCACAAACTTTATTACCTATCACTTGCTCATACTCAACTCCTTTTCTTGAAAACGGGATGGGTGTTTTGTATGGTGCCACCACTGGCTTTACATACTCGGGTGGTGGTGGTGTTGTAACTTCTTCATTGTTACTTACATCTAAAACTTTCCCATCTTCTGGTATTGGTTTTTCAGAATTTGTTGATATCATGTTAACATTTTCATTCCGAGGATTTACTTCATTATTACTCGGTAGCTTTCCTTGTTCCCTTTCACTCATCAATCTAACAAGAGTACCTACTTGTTTTTCTAGATTCAAAATGGAAGCTTGTTGAGTTCTAAATGACTGATCAAACCTCTCATTCGTTTGGGTTTGAGTTTCAATAAATTGTGTTTGAGATTCAACTAGCTTAAATACCACTTCTTCCAGATTTGACTTCTTCTCGTCGGTTTGTTGTGGTGGTTTATATAAGCCAGGTCTTTATTGATTGAACGTGTTGTTTTGAGTTGGTTGGTTATTCGTACCTTGTTGGTTGTACGAGTTATTGTTGGTTCCATTTGGATTGTAAAGAATGTTTTGATTTCGATTGAAGTTTAGTCTTGGCGGTTGATAATTATTTCCCGACCTTTGGTTCATGTAGGAAACATTCTCACGTTGTTCCATAGGTTGTTCAACATTACAATCTTTCATTAAGTGTGGTCCACCGCATTGCTCACAACTGATTCGTATTGCGTGAATGTCTTTAGTCATCTTTTCCATTCGTCTCTCGAAAGCATCTATTTTTGCGGAAACAGAATCAAAGTTATGGCTAGAATCGGCTCTAGCTTCTTTAGATGATCTAACGATATCTTTTTCTTGGTGCCACTCATGTGAGTGGGAAGCAGTGTTATCAATAATTTTGTAAGCATCAGTTTCGGTTTTCTTCATAATAGAACCACCAGCTGTTATGTCGATGTCTTTTCGTGTAGCAACGTTGACACCTTGGTAGAATATTTGTACTATTTGATAAGTGTCTAAATCGTGTTGAGGACATCCTCTCAACAACTTTCCAAATCTTGTCCACGCCTCATATAGAGTTTCATTTGACTTTTGTGTGAACGTAACAATTTCTCCTTGAAGTCTCACGGCTTTAGATGCCGGAAAGAATCTTTTAAGAAATTTCTCAACTAAAACATCCCATGTGTCAATCGCCCCTTCAGGTAACGATTCTAACCAATCTTTGGCTTCTCCCTTTAAAGTCCAGGGAAACAACATGAGATAGATCTGTTCATCCTCAACTTCTCGGATTTTGAATAGTGTACAAATCCTATTAAACGTACGAAGATGTTCGTTTAGATCTTCCTTCGGCGCACCACTATATTGGCACTGATTAGTTACCATGTGTAGGATTTGTCCTTTGATTTCATAATCTGGCGCATTAATGTCTGGCTTAATAATGGCGTGACCTTGGCCCGTGCGTGTGGCTCTCATTCGATCTTCATACTTAGAGGTTCTGTTACTTCCATAATTGAATTTGTTGAATACGAATCACTAGAAGATTCTGATTTAACGGTTTGTGGTTCAGGAGGAATGATTAGTGGTTCAGGATCTTGGAATTGTCCTTGAATATCCTCCGGGTTCTTGGTTGTGAGAGCCTTTATATTTAGGGTTTAAAAATTGGATTATCGGAAATTTGAGTTGGAGTACTTGGTCGACTAGATGATGATTCTAAAGATAAATCAACGGCGACAATATTGGCTAGATGTCTTGATCGAGTTATAGGTGGTGAACGTATGAAAGGTGGTGAACGTTTTACTCGGTGCATTCACTGAATATCCTATTAGTTTTTAAAAGGAAAGAAAAATTATATAAGTTATCCAATTAATAGACTTTTCTGATTTTGCCCACGTTTCAAATAGCCAAAAGATGCAGCAGAGGGGCAGGATTCGTTTGGTCTCAATATAATTGAGTACTGTTTGGCTCCAATAACCCGGTCCATGTACAAATCTAACTATTACTACGAACCAGAAAATTTTGATGTCTATCAATTTAACCACTTAAAATAAATTTTCGTAATTTTAAGAAATTTAGATAAGAAGTAGAATAAAAATCTATGTCCTAAAACTAGAATAGCGAGAAATAAGAAAGAAAAAGATTGCGCGTCGAAAAAGGTTGAAAAATAAAAGGTCGAAAAATAGGCGTCGAAAAACGAAAATAAGAAAGTAGCGCGAAAAACGGCGTCGCAAAATTCTAAAGCACATAAATCTTAGTCTAAGGAATAAGCACTTAAGGGATTTTACGGCAAACCTAAAAATTCTAGAAATAAAAATAACTATGGCAAAACTAAACTTAATACTAAAAATTGTAGCTAGAGTCTAAAAATCTAAAGGTAATAAAAAAAAAACTTTTTTTTTTAATTTTTTTTATATTTCGTTTTTTAAGGATTTTAAAAAATTTTTTTTAAATTTTTTTTTTATATATGTATTTTTTTTTAAACTTTTTTTTAAAAAAAAAATTTTTTTTTAAAAAAAAACGATTTTTTTTACAATTTTTTTTTAAAACGAATTTTTTTTCTTTAACAAAAAACGATTTTTTTTACACAATTTTTTTTTAAAGGAATTAATAATTTTTTTATTATTATTATTTTTTTCAAAACTTTTTTTTAACTCATTTACTATTCATGAATAGTAAATGAAAAGAAATTAATTAATTTACTATTCACATGAAAGCGACATGATAGAAATTATTAATTGCAAGTTACATAATATACCCCTGAAATATTTAATAAATACGACTTTTTAAAACTTTTAAAACTTTTACGATTCAAAATAGTAAAGGAAAGAAATTAATTAATTTACTATTCACATGAAAGCGACATTATAGAAATTATTAATTATAAGTTACATAATATACCCCTGAAATATTTAATAAATACGACTTTTTTAAACTTTTAAAACTTTTACGTATCAAATTTGATTCTAAAATATTATTATATTATTATATTTATTAAATTATTATATTTAAATTAATATATCTTTAATCAATCAAAAACTAAAAAAAAACTTAAATACCCCGTGAAAACACAAAAAGTGTCCCCGAAATTACTTTTTTATAACTATATTTTTACAGATATAAATTAAAAATATAGCGTTTTAGCGCTCCCCGGCAGCGGCGCCAAAAACTTGATGATGTAGCGTGAGGGTACGAAATAGTATTATTTTTAATACAAAATACTACAAAATATGACACAAGTTTTATTAATTTACGGATGGGATATACCTAAACCTTGCTACAACATTATAGGCAGTGTACCTAATCGTAGAGTAGTGTAGTTTTTAGTAAGTCCGGTTCGTTCCACAGGGAGCTAGTGATTACGTACTATATTTTTATAAAACTATATTTATATAAATATATATATATATATAAGTAGTAATATTATTATAAAAGGGGGTTTTTTACCGTTTAATGACCGGTTTGTCGATTTTATATTTTTAAGCGTAAAGATAAATGACAATAATTAAAGTGCGTAAAATATATAAATGACGATAAATAAAATAACAATAAATAAAATTGCGATAGAATATGAAATAAAAGGATTATGCTTATTTAAACTTCCGTAATCATGATGTTTAACGTTTTGATTTTAATTAATTGTTACTCGGGTTAATTGTCCTTTGTCATGGTTTATTTGATACCTATCTGGTTTTTATCCATAATAGTCCATCGGTCATAAATATAAAGTGCGAGTGTCCTCGTCAAATTACCCTTATACCCGAAGTCAAATATTCCAACTAATTAAGGATTTAAACTGTAAGGCAGTTATCACTTCTGTCAACAATTACACCAGTTATCACTGTATGTAATCCACCCCTATTTTGATTAGATATGAATATTAATTTACCCACTTGATCAGTTTGAATAATCAATTACCCAACCCGAATAATTAATTAAATGATTATAATAGATTCCATATGAACGTCACTAAATAGGACAACCATAATCATTATTAATTATTAGGTTAATTAATTTGAAGATAGGTTTGACAGACTCCAATGAGTTGTCACTTAATTAGACAATACCCCCCATCTATTAATAGTCAATAGTCCAATTTTTACAAGTGTCGGTCTTTTGCCCAAACCTTAATTATGGTACAAAGTTCAATAATCCCGTCTTAATATTTTAGCCCAACATCACGATTACTGTAGTGACCCGAACTTTTCCATGTTTATATATATTAATTGAGATTGATATTTACATGATTAAATGTTTCCAACATGTTAAGCAATCAAACTTGTTAAGACTTGATTAATTGAAATATGTTTCATATAGACAATTGACCACCCAAGTTGACCGGTGATTCACGAACGTTAAAACTTGTAAAAACTATATGATGACATATATATGGATATATATATAGTTAACATGATACTATGATAATTAAACATATCATTAAGTATATTAACAATGAACTACATATGTAAAAACAAGACTACTAACTTAATGATTTTTAAACGAGACATATATGTAACGATTATCGTTGTAAAGACATTTAATGTATATATATCATATTAAGAGATATTCATACATGATAATATCATGATAATATAATAATTTAAAATCTCATTTGATATTATAAACATTGGGTTAACAACATTTAACAAGATCGTTAACCTAAAGGTTTCAAAACAACACTTACATGTAACGACTAACGATGACTTAACGACTCAGTTAAAATGTATATACATGTAGTGTTTTAATATGTATTTATACACTTTTGAAAGACTTCAATACACTTATCAAAATACTTCTACTTAACAAAAATGCTTACAATTACATCCTCGTTCAGTTTCATCAACAATTCTACTCGTATGCACCCGTATTCGTACTCGTACAATACACAGCTTTTAGATGTATGTACTATTGGTATATACACTCCAATGATCAGCTCTTAGCAGCCCATGTGAGTCACCTAACACATGTGGGAACCATCATTTGGCAACTAGCATGAAATATCTCATAAAATTACAAAAATATGAGTAATCATTCATGACTTATTTACATGAAAACAAAATAACATATCCTTTATATCTAATCCATACACCAACGACCAAAAACACCTACAAACACTTTCATTCTTCAATTTTCTTCATCTAATTGATCTCTCTCAAGTTCTATCTTCAAGTTCTAAGTGTTCTTCATAAATTCCAAAAGTTCTAGTTTCATAAAATCAAGAATACTTTCAAGTTTGCTAGCTCACTTCCAATCTTGTAAGGTGATCATCCAACCTCAAGAAATCTTTGTTTCTTACAGTAGGTTATCATTCTAATACAAGGTAATAATCATATTCAAACTTTGGTTCAATTTCTATAACTATAACAATCTTATTTTAAGTGATGATCTTACTTGAACTTGTTTTCGTGTCATGATTCTGCTTCAAGAACTTCGAGCCATCCAAGGATCCATTGGAGCTAGATCCATTTTTCTCTTTTCCAGTAGGTTTATCCAAGGAACTTAAGGTAGTAATGATGTTCATAACATCATTCGATTCATACATATAAAGCTATCTTATTCGAAGGTTTAAACTTGTAATCACTAGAACATAGTTTAGTTAATTCTAAACTTGTTCGCAAACAAAAGTTAATCCTTCTAACTTGACTTTTAAAATAAACTAAACACATGTTCTATATCTATATGATATGCTAACTTAATGATTTAAAACCTGGAAACACGAAAAACACCGTAAAACCGGATTTACGCCGTCGTAGTAACACCGCGGGCTGTTTTGGGTTAGTTAATTAAAAACTATGATAAACTTTGATTTAAAAGTTGTTATTCTGAGAAAATGATTTTTATTATGAACATGAAACTATATCCAAAAATTATGGTTAAACTCAAAGTGGAAGTATGTTTTCTAAAATGGTCATCTAGACGTCGTTCTTTCGACTGAAATGACTACCTTTACAAAAACGACTTGTAACTTATTTTTCCGACTATAAACCTATACTTTTTTCTGTTTAGATTCATAAAATAGAGTTCAATATGAAATCATAGCAATTTGATTCACTCAAAACGGATTTAAAATGAAGAAGTTATGGGTAAAACAAGATTGGATAATTTTTCTCATTTTAGCTACGTGAAAATTGGTAACAAATCTATTCCAACCATAACTTAATCAACTTGTATTGTATATTATGTAATCTTGAGATACCATAGACACGTATACAATGTTTCGACCTATCATGTCGACACATCTATATATATTTCAGAACAACCATAGACACTCTATATGTGAATGTTGGAGTTAGCTATACAGGGTTGAGGTTGATTCCAAAATATGTATAGTTTGAGTTGTGATCAATACTGAGATACGTATACACTGGGTCGTGGATTGATTCAAGATAATATTTATCGATTTATTTCTGTACATCTAACTGTGGACAACTAGTTATAGGTTACTAACGAGGACAGCTGACTTAATAAACTTAAAACATCAAAATATATTAAAAGTGTTGTAAATATATTTTGAACATACTTTAATATATATGTATATATTGTTATAGGTTCGTGAATCAACAGTGGCCAAGTCTTACTTCTCGACGAAGTAAAAATCTGTGAAAGTGAGTTATAGTCCCACTTTTAAAATCTAATATTTTTGGGATGAGAATACATGCAGGTTTTATAAATGATTTACAAAATAGACACAAGTACGTGAAACTACATTCTATGGTTGAATTATCGAAATCGAATATGCCCCTTTTTATTAAGTCTGGTAATCTAAGAATTAGGGAACAGACACCCTAATTGACGCGAATCCTAAAGATAGATCTATTGGGCCTAACAAACCCCATCCAAAGTACCGGATGCTTTAGTACTTCGAAATTTATATCATATTCGAAGGGTATCCCGGAATGATGGGGATATTCTTATATATGCATCTTGTTATTGTCGGTTACCAGGTGTTCACCATATGAATGATTTTTATCTCTATGTATGGGATGTGTATTGAAATATGAAATCTTGTGGTCTATTGTTACGATTTGATATATATAGGTTAAACCTATAACTCACCAACATTTTTTGTTGACGTTTAAAGCATGTTTATTCTCAGGTGAATATTAAGAGCTTCCGCTGTTGCATACTAAAATAAGGACAAGATTTGGAGTCCATGTTTGTATGATATTGTGTAAAAACTGCATTCAAGAAACTGATTTCGATGTAACATATTTGTATTGTAAACCATTATGTAATGGTCGTGTGTAAACAGGATATTTTAGATTATCATTATTTGATAATCTACGTAAAGCTTTTTAAACCTTTATTTATGAAATAAAGGTTATGGTTTGTTTTAAAAATGAATGCAGTCTTTGAAAAACGTCTCATATAGAGGTCAAAACCTCGCAACGAAATCAATTAATATGGAACGTTTTTAATCAATAAGAACGGGACATTTCAGTTGGTATCAGAGCGTTGGTCTTAGAGAACCAGAAAATTTGCATTAGTGTGTCTTATCGAGTTTGTTAGGATGCATTAGTGAGTCTGGACTTTGACCGTGTTTTCTTTAAAAATGATTGCTTAACATTTTTGTTGGAAACTATATATTTTTAACATATGAATATTATGTGATATATTAATCTCTTAACGTGTTTGATATTATGTGATAGATGTCTACCTCTAGAACAAGTCCCATTGACTCACCTAATAATAATGAAGAGTCAAATGTAAATTGAAATGATTTGTGGACTGATTCACAAGTTCCCGAAGAGGAACCGGAAGAAGAGTCGGAACCGGAAGAAGAATCGGAACCGGAAGAAGAATCGGAAACGGATGAAGAAATAGAACCGGTGGGGGAAATAATAAAATGGTTAAGTAAAAGAAAATCCTCAACCAACCGACCAAAGTTAATTATGGCCAATGGTGTTTCCGCCAAGGAAGCAAAATATTGGGAGGATTACCAATTCTCCGATGAATCGGATTCCGACGAGAATTCCGACGATGTTATAGAAATTACCCCAACTGAATTTAAAAAGGCAAAAGAAAATAATAAGGGAAAGGGCATAAAAATAGAGAAATCTAATTCCAACCCCGATGAACTTTATATGTATCGTCAACCCCCGAAGTCCTTAAGTTGTAACAATGACCCGGGAACCTCTAAACCACCAGGTTTTTCTAAACCAATGTGGACAACGACGGCTCGTATTAGGGGAACATCATATATCCCTAGAAACTTGGCAAAACGAACCAAAACCGAAGAAGAAGAAATGAGCGAGTCGGAATAAGATAGTTGTATTCGTGTGGTGTAATATATGTAATATAGTGTTCTTATGCTTTATGATATATGTAAAAATTGCTTGTATTAATAAGTATTTTTTTATGAAACTAACTCTTGTCTATTTTACAGTTTAAAAACACAAAATGGATAGACAACCCAATATTTTAAGAGACCTACCCGGAGACATGATTGATGAAATCTTGTCTAGAGTCGGCCAGAATTCTTCGGCACAACTATTTAAGGCGAGATCAGTTTGTAAGACATTCGAAGAACGTTCCAAGAATGTCTTGGTTTATAAGAGACTTTCGTTTGAAAGATGGGGGATATCACATTGGGAAACCCATAAGTTACGATGTGTTTACTTTGACGCATATATTGCGGGGAACTCAAATGCTATTTTACCCAACGGGTTAAGAAATTATTTTGACTCAATATATCCGAATATTGGACTTCGTGATTTAGAAAAAGCGGCTAACATGCAACATAAAGAAGCATGTTATGCTTACGGATTAGTAATGTTCGCTTCTCACCAAAGTGAGAACAAGAACATCGGGCTACAACTATTAAACAAAACGTTTCCACAAGTGACGGAGTCGGTAATTGGGGTAAGAAATGAGGTTTTTAGATTGTTACGGGACTGTTGGACATTACGTAACCCTCGTCCCTTTGACGACGTTACAACACGCTGTCTTATCAACGGCCATAACGGTTATGTTCCACAAGACCAAGGATGGGAAGTAATCCTAGTAAAACCAGAATGCATGACTTGTTTCTGGACGTATGAATTACGTGTCTTTATTGCCTTTGCTGAACGACTTGTGTACTAGCTAGAATTGTCTTCACAACTATCTTGTATCAAAGTTATTGTGTGCTATATTTCATGCTTTATGTAAAATAAGCGGTATTGCAAGTTTGTAAAATATTGTATAAAAGTTTGAACGCGAAATATTATTACAATCAGTTTTTCATATAGAATTGTAGTAGTTGAATTGTATATTAGCTACTAAGTATGAACTTAACGGGTAGGTACTACCCGAATTTAAACTTATAAAACGCTAATATGAAGAAAAAGCTTTTATAAATGAGTTCATATTATGCTACGAAATACTATTAACTACTCTTAATATTCTGTATGATTAACTTGTTCCATTTAACTATTTTGAAGGAAATGGCACCGACTACTCGACACACCGTGAATATGAATGAAGAGGAATTCCGTACTTTTCTAGCTTCAAACATAGCCGCAGTACAGGCTGCGCTACATACCAACAATAACCTTGGATCTAGCAGTACAGGAAATCGTGTAGGATGCACCTACAAAGAATTCACTGCCTGCAAACCTTTGGAATTTGATGGAACCGAAGGACCGATCGGATTGAAACGGTGGACCGAGAAGGTTGAATCGGTGTTTGCCATAAGTAAGTGTACTGAAGAGGACAAAGTGAAGTACGCTACGCATACCTTCACAGGTTCTGCATTAACATGGTGGAATACCTATCTAGAGCAAGTGGGACAAGATGATGCGTACGCACTACCGTGGTCAGCATTCAAGCACTTGATGAACGAGAAGTACCGTCCCAGAACCGAGGTCAATAAGCTCAAGACAGAACTTAGAGGGTTACGAACCCAAGGATTTGATATTACCACGTACGAAAGACGATTCACAGAATTGTGCCTATTGTGTCCGGGAGCATTCGAAGATGAGGAAGAGAAGATCGACGCGTTTGTGAAAGGATTACCGGAAAGAATCCAAGAAGATATAAGTTCACACGAGCCCGCCTCCATACAACAGGCATGTAGAATGGCTCACAAACTCGTGAACCAGATTGAAGAAAGAATTAAAGAACAGACTGTTGAAGAGACCAATGTGAAGCAAGTCAAAAGAAAGTGGGAGGAAAACGGTGATAAGAATCACCAATACAACAACAACAGCAATTACAACAATAATCGCAACAATTATCCCAACAATCGCAACATCAATCGCAACTACAACAAACGGCCCAACAACAACAACAACAACAACAACAACAACAACAACAACAACAGCAACTACAACAATCATCCCAACAACAATAATAACCGCAACAACAACAACAATCAGAAGCAGCTATGCCAAAGGTGTGAAAAGAATCACTCGGGGTTCTGCACCAAATTTTGCAACAAGTGTAAAAGAAATGGTCATAGCGCGGCGAAGTGTGAGGTCTACGGACCAGGGGTTAATAGAACGAAAGGAACAAATGGTGTCGGAACGAGTAATGACGGACCAAGTAGTGTCGGAGCAAGTTATGCCAATGTAGTTTGTTATAAATGTGGAAAATCGGGCCACATTATTAGAAATTGCCCGAACCAGGAGAACACGAATGGACAAGGCCGTGGAAGAGTTTTCAATATTAATGCGGCAGAGGCACAGGAAGACCCGGAGCTTGTTACGGGTATGTTTCTTATTGACAATAAATCTGCTTACGTTTTATTTGATTCGGGTGCGGATAGAAGCTATATGAGTAGAGATTTTTGTGCTAAATTAAGTTGTCCATTGACACCTTTGAATAGTAAATTTTTACTCGAATTAGCAAATGGTAAATTAATTTCAGCAGATAATATATGTCAGAATCGAGAAATTAAACTGGTTAGCGAAACATTTAAGATTGATTTGATACCAGTAGAGTTAGGGAGTTTTGATGTGATAATCGGTATGGACTGGTTGAAAGAAGTGAAAGCGGAGATCGTTTGTTACAAAAATGCAATTCGCATTATACGAGAAAAAG